>NC_079311.1:43657015-43859515 GCF_023638135.1 Falco biarmicus | reverse complement strand
AGATAATCATAGTAAGCACCAGAAGATTTGGGTTTATTGAGAAAAATAACAGGTCAAAAGGGTATTTGATTTCAATTTAGCAATGCATCACAGTAAGAAACAGGAGGAAATTGATGTATAAATAAATAAAATATATGAGCTTAACAACATAGTTGACACTAAACCAAGTGCATGACAATGGACTACCTATACGTTTGGGTGGAAAACTAGTACAACGTTCCCGAACAGCAAGAAGATTAATAATCCAAATAACTTCTAATAAGATCAGAGACCCTATCTCCTCTATGGCAGAGCTCAACCTGTTTATGAACACTTAAAACAGGGCATTTCCACGACCAGGGCATTCTTTGTACTTTGACATTCACAAAAACCCTCATGTTCTGAGGTGCTCAGTACTGATACACCTTGGATAAATGCTGGAAAAAGGAGCTGTGTTCAGTCACAGGAACAGTGAATTTCAGCATGTGATTAACCTCAGGCAAGTGTATGTAACAGAATAGCTAACATGCTTGGATGCTACTGCTGCTACCATTAGCAGTAGCTAAGCTGCACTACTTGTAACACAGATGCTGTGTTAAACAAAATGAGACATGGTATCACTCACACCAGTGAATGGTGCTAAGGCTTGGAATATAGTGATCCTCAAATATCACACTCAATTTTTTGTTCTCTCCAGAGCCTGATACTGGCAAACTCACCTCCAAAGTCTGCTTCTCTGTTCCTGTGAGAACATCTCAAAGCAAAAAATGTTGCATCACAGCTCTGACACTTCACTTTCTGGCTAGTACTGCAGGCACAAATGAATGGTTTGGAAAAAGAAAAGGGATATGAGATTGTTTTCCCACAATCCAAACACCCATATTAAATATAGACTTTAAAAGATCATTGATTGGAGCATTTTCTTTCACAAGCTGTAACAGACTAGGTGAAGACTTGTTAAATAACTGATTATCAGTAAATGTTTCAGAATGTATATTCTAAAGCACTGAATAGTTTTTTTCATTTTTTTTCTCACTACTGGTTCTTCAGAAGTACATATTCAGTCCTGAAAACATATCTTTGCACCTCCTTTTATTGAACAGTTTATTGATGCTCACGTTCAGAGCATTTTAAAAGTCTTTTTAAAGAAAAAGTTGGAATTACTCACAGGCAGTAGAACCAAGACATCTGGGATTTTGCATTAAATTTTCTTTATTTTTTTGCAATTTAATTTCATTTCTTGTGCACTCAGGCAGGGCCTCTGCACAATTTTGGCCTATGGGGGAAAGTGAGAGGAGGAAAAAAGGAGTGAGACATAGCACATTGCATTTACATTTTGGCATATAGGATGTTCAGCATAAAACTGTATTTCTTCTCCAAGAGTGGAAATCTCAGCCAGTTTCTCAGCATCTAGGGAAACCATGTACTCAATGTTAACATAGAAGAGAGAAATTTTATAAACTCTGTTCTAAAAAAAATCATTCTTTCATCAAGGCTGACTCTTACTCTCACTCACCCTTAGTTGCTTGAGTACAGGAAATGAAAATACAAGAGTGTATTTGTTTCCCACTAATTCAGCTCCTACAATGACATTTCTCTGACTAAAGTTTCCTCTTTTGATGCGCAATGTGGTAAATCTCATTGCTCATTAGGCATCAAAGGACTTGTTCTCAACATTTGTACAAGATGAGCATGAGAATTTACTGTATATATTACATTCAAGTGTGTATGAAACTGCAAAAATTTTGGAAAAGCAAGAGAGATAAATAATATTGATTTGGTACAAACCATATTAATTTTACTTCTTCCAGCTGTTTTCCTTTTCTTCTTCCTTCCTGAAATTACCTGCCATCAGGACCTAATAGACAGAGTAAGCCTTTAGATTCTGAAAATGTTTATGAGCAAAGGTAACCACTTCCAGTTCACTACTACTGCTGAAAATAATTAGCTATTTACACACTTGCAGAGACAAACTTGCAAACAAAACTGCTTACTTTTTTAAAAAAATGCAGATCAAAAAAAAAAAAAATCCTATTAAAAAAGCCATTAATGGAATGAACATCCCCTTGTCTGATTTCCCTAAACTTTTGATCTACCTCCTTATCAAAACCTGACAGTATAGTTCCACAAAGACTTTTGATGATATTAACAAGTAATTCTGCCCTCCCAGCCTTTTCCTATTTACCTGATTGTTCCGTTGTGCTACCATAAACTCTGAGGGTCAAAATAATCATCTGGATGAAATAATTAATTCAGGTTAGAAATAATCTTTATTTTCAGTGGGATAACATTAAAAAAAAAACAAAAAAAACTTCTAAAAATTCAGGTTTTACACAGACTGTTTCCCTGACCTAGACAGCCATACTCAAAGCCTTGAGACATAACTACACCTCAGAAAGTGGGGAAAGGGAATGGCAAGGATAAGTAAGATGAAGAGTGCCTTCAGCCACAAAGAGAGAGAGTTAGCCTCCCACTCTGTGTGTAAGGGTTTCAGATCAAAAGGTACAGGGAAGCACTGTTTGTTTCATTCTTCTGGTATAGAGAAGTTAAGAGAGAGCAGGTTGGAGAGAAGTATGACAGGCCTGGAGGTAGGACACCCACTGGGAGAGAGCCTGCAAGATTCATGTTTACTTTGAGGGGCACCAAGAACTGATGCAGCTCCTGACAGAGTTCCACAGTGGTCGCCATCTTCCTGAATTCCCCAGATTCTCATTTTCTCAAGTTTCTTTTCCGGAAAGTCATACATACCATCAAAACACTCACCGCAGTCAGGGCATCATTTCTTTCCAGAAAGCCTGTTACAGCCTCATGGAAGACTAGCAGGCTGTTTCAGCATGAATTATTTTTGACAAATGCATGCTGACTGTCATTCATGAACTTGTAATGCAGGGTTATCATAAACACTGTTTATTTGCTCATCATTCATAAATAGCTTGGGAGTAACTTTGATTGGGGTGTTCGGATTTTGTGGAGTTTTGGGATTTGGTTGTAGGGATTTTGTTACATTTTTCCTTGCTTCTTAAAAAGAATATTATCCTTTATCATTACACAGTGTTGTGTACTGACTATACAATGATGATATGAAAATCATGAGATTAAGGAAGAATATGTTTTCATTAGGTTTCCATTTATTTGCATTCTGAACTCTGAATACAAAGGTGCAATAAAAAAAGGTACAATATAAAGGTACAATAAAAAAAAAAATGGTTTCTTGTTTCTCAACATGTATTATAATTTTTTAATAAAATCAAGTCATGTCCATAGAGAACAAAAGGTAAAAAACCTTCCACTTGGTCAACAATTAGTGTGAACATTTTTCAGCACAGCCTAATTTTAATCCTTCACTCTGTACCTGGTAATTTTTCCAGTCTTCCCCCAAGAGTCACAATGAATAGAAAATTTCACTCAAAAAGTTAAGGAAAAAAAAATTGTTGTTTTGTTTGTTTTTTTCTTGCAGATTTCTGCACTCAGGAATAAGAGCTTTAAGGACACATCAAATTTTGAAAGAGGCTTGATGAACTTATAACAACTTGTAAAAGCACAGGTACACCTTTATGGTTCTCACCACTAAAAACAAGTCTGGGTTGGAGCTATGCTCTACCAGCAGAGCTCAAACATCCAGCCACCTCATAAAACCAATTGTTATATACATTTATTTTGTAGTTAGGCATTACAAACCTGAGAGAATGTGAGATCACAGCACCACTCCACTTAGGAGAGAGAGCATATGCTTTGCAAGTTGAAGATCTGCCAGTTGGTATCAAAAAGCAGATTTTGACAGATGAGCATAAATTAGAGCTTGGATGTTCTTTAAAACAATGTAACAAAGAACCCACATTACCTCTTCTTTCCCCTTTCCCCTGAATTAGCAGCTAGTTACAAGACTCCTAAACAATTCAGTTCTTCAGAAGGAATTTTTCCTTGTGTGTTTACCTAGAATGCCAATGAATGGGACAATAAATTTTTGCTAAGAATATTTATGTGTTTAGTGTTACCTGGCCCTTACAAAATGAACTGCACATCTCTGAAAGGATGCTACTCACTTATCCTGGCATCCCAAGCAGCCAGAAAACTAACCGTACAAAGAACATAAAAAAAACCAAATGGCAGGAGCCAGTTCAATACAAAATTAAGGTGTCAAATTATCCTTTACAACATCAAGAATCATTTTTAGGGGGAAAATTTCTCTGAATACACCAGTGAATTCTATGAGATTAAAGAGGGTGAGTTTATAATATGCTATAACACTGTAGCTCCAAATATTTAAGATTTGTAATCCTGACCAGGAAAAAAAATCCTAGTATTAGTAGGATGAAAGTTTTTCATGTCTCATTTAGCTTGTATTTTGACAAGTAGTCCACTTATGTGAAGCATTAAACATACTGCTCCTCCAAGGCTTAAACATAAAATCTTTAACTCTAGATATATGACAAACTAAAAGAAAATGTAATGAAATAGTATCAGGATCCCCACTTAAAAATTATTTATTTTTCTGATTTTTTGAAAGTGCTATTCTTCCAGATCTCTCTGTGCTTATAGCATCTAAAATCTCTTGTGCCTTTGTGTCTTACAAAACATTAAGTCCCGGTATTTTTCTATTTGTACAGAGACTTCTAAAGAGAACCAGCTGGTACCAATTTCCTTAAAATTCAGTTTGGGAACTGTGGTATGAAGGAGACAATTTTTTTTTTTACAAGCAAAATAAAATGATCAAGCAATAACTGCTGTGTAAGAAACAAGAAGATCTAAAGACTCAGGAGGAACTCACAAGAGAAAGTATGAAGAAGAGTGTCTTTGTGTCAGCAGTCAAGGACTCAGGTTGCCGGCAAGAGAGAGAGGTTGACATGATACAAAAAAACCCCAACCAACCAATCAAACTAATAAACCCAAAGTTAACCCCTCCCCCACTCATCCCCACCCCTACTCCCATGCCCAAACCTGACCCAATTTAGAAAGCTGGGCAGCCATAACTCCTAAAGAACAGGAAAGTGTGACAGAGAATGGTGTTTTTTCTACTTTGTCAGGAACACACAGTTTTTATAATCTAAATTGAAAGCCATTGCTTTTGGAAGACTGTAAGGTATATCTGCTTTTACTATATCTGAACAGGTGACTTGCAAGGTGTGGCTTCCAAAATCAGATTGTAGACATGGATTAGCAAAGATATCGCAGAAGACAGTGTGCACAGGGAGTTACATACCTGCACTGCTCCCATCATCTCAGAAGATGGTGCTGAGCAGTGGGTTGGCATGGGGGGAGATAATATCCAAATTCTGCATGACTGCAGAAGGATTAAGATCAAAATATAAAAAAGACATAAAAGAGGTAATCTTGAAATGTCCCTTAAAGAATTTTCTTTATTCTCTCCAAGCACGGTTGCTGTAAATACTGAAGTTACAAATACGCTTCCACCCTGCCAGAAATGAATTAAAAAGTGTTTTGTATTTACAGAAGTAGTTATATTCACATGAAGTAATTGTGTCACAACTTACCTAGCTGGACAGACAACCATCAAAGTCCCTTAAGTCCTCTGCTGAAATAGCAAAAATTTTAACAATCTGTGAATAAATCTCTCAAAAATATTTTTTTAATACCTTTTACGATTACAAAAAAACCCCTTAAAATTAATTATCAGGAGATTGTGATTTGAGGTTCTGGGTTTTCCTCTTACACACCATGCAGCAGCAGTTCCTTACCAACTGATTCTGAGGTTGGACCTTTTCATATTTCATACCTTGTTTGACATGAAAGCAATTTCATTTTTCAAAGCCTCTTATCGTTTTGCTTTTTTAATTTATTTAAACTTTTTGTTTGTTTGTTTTCAGATAGAAACTTTAAACACAATTCTATCCTGAACCAAAAGAGGAATGCAACCTGAGGTGACCTTTTCTTATTAACAGGAAAGCAAGGACAATTTAAAAAGATACTGGGAAATTTCCTAATTATTGCTGCAGTTATTTTCTGAGAAAGAATATCTTACACCGTGATTTGCCTTCCATATTGTATGAATGAATTTTTTTTCATGATGAGAGTATAATACACATCCTAAGTCTTCATATCTTGTGTCAACTTGATGGGAAAACAGGGAAATGTACAAAACTCTTCATTTCAAAATACAGGTGCATTAAGGCATCTTTGCTTGTACTATTTTCTACAGGAAAATAAAAAGAAAAATCTAGGAGCTGCTTTAGATTTTGAGCTATGCTTTCCTTTATTCTTCTTTCTCTGTTTTTTTATGCTTTTAGCAGGGAAACTGCTCAAAATTGCTTTTGGAAAGATTGTCTCGATTATAGTTTCTTTTCAGTTCTAAAGTCATCTCACTGAACCCTGGGGACCCAGTGCAGTTCTCATTAGAGCCAGCTGGAAGATTTCCACTGACTTCACTAAGCACTGGATGGGGCTTTCTGTTTTCCAGATGAAAGTAAACACCCTTTGCCCAGATGTGCAACATCGCTAGCTTTTGGCCACAATACATACTCCCTCAACTGGATCATCCAAACCCTTAGTGTTCCTATCAGTATCCCTTGATGTCCAAACTGTGTGGCTAATTCATCACTTCAATTAACCATTTTCAAAATAGAATTAAAACATTGCCTTTGAAAGAAACATGTTTCCCTGTGAAAACACTCTGTTTCCTTTCTATGCTGCTTCCCCCTGCCTCACCTTTCTTAAAGAAGAAAAAGTAGTTTTCCTAGAAATACTCATTAAAGGGACAGTTTCTACTACAAGATATTTCTACTTATAAAAAATGAAAAGAAAAAGGAAACGCTGAAGAAAAAAAAAACCCCAAAATGTTTTCAGAGCTTGTTAAGCACTAAAAAGTTTTTTTCCACTCTTCTTAGATGGCAGGCCTATTGCTGCAGGAGTCTATTCATTAATGCTGTTTTACTCTGTTACTTTTATGCCTCCAGGTCAGAAAAGCTGATATCCTGAACTTTGCACCTAGAGGTGTTCCATGTGAAAGTGACCATCACAGCAAGATCTTGGTGAACAGAATCGAATTACTCAAAAATCTGACTGTTTTCCATGGTTTCTTGAAAAGTAAGATATTTGGCACATTGCTGTATGGTGCTTTCCATTGTTATCTTTTGTATTCTCCATGTCCAAGAAGAAGATAAATATTGCATACCTGCCAAGATGTGGCTGCCACTGCAGAGTCTGAAGGTCATCTCCCATCTTGCAAAGTGAGGATTGCAACTGTATGCTGTAATCATCAATAGGTTGTGATGGCTGTAAAGCAACAATCATTTAATATATACATGAGGAATTATGTAGATGTTTTAAAAAATATCACTTGGCCTTTAAAAAAGCCACACTTGAGAGGTTGGGATTTTGTATTATGTGTCAAACCTTGAAAAGGCATAGACAAAATACAATGTTAGCTACTAATGCTCTAGCTTTCTGTTCTGGAGTCTGATGTTATCTAAGAGTGTATCCCACATTATTCACTGGATTGTAATACATACTTAAGTTATAGCTGCAGAGTATTACTATAATAGTAGTAATACCTCATTATTTTTTTTCCTGTAAATAGCTGTGAGACAAGTTATTTGCTGGGATAGCTCCAGTGTGTTAGCAGACTTAAGCCAGCAAAGAATTTGGCCTTAATATTCTATGTTACCCTTGCCATAACTAACAAAAAGAGAAACCTGGCGTTTGATCACATCTGGAAGGAGATGCAGGAATCCTGTTGGCTTAAGACTGGTAAGCGTTCAGAAGACAAAAAATATGGTATGGTGCCACAGCTTAGGCAAAACAAACCATTTTCCATAATAAAATTAGTGCGCCTCTTTCCAGTACGCTATTACTTTTACAAACCAGAAAAGTTTCAATTTCAAATGATGTGGCTATTCAGTAGATGAGA
The DNA here is from genome assembly GCF_023638135.1 of Falco biarmicus. Lineage (NCBI taxonomy): Eukaryota > Metazoa > Chordata > Aves > Falconiformes > Falconidae > Falco > Falco biarmicus. The sequence goes on along the minus strand of NC_079311.1, from coordinate 43,851,672 downwards.
ACACTAAGTAAAATACACATATTGTGCAAGGACAATGACTGGACTCTTGGTGGTCCAGTACCTAAAGGACTGAAATGAAGTGAAAAATACACCTTGCTGAACAACTTCATGCATCAGGATAATATAAACAGCAAAAATGTTAATGGAAGCTCCCTGTTGAAACTGAAATAAAGTTAAATTTAACTAACAATGGAAAATTAGATTTCATTCAAAACTTCAAGCAATCTGACCTGATAAAATCCCATGACCTACAGCTTTATCTTTTAAAGGAAATTCAAGAGGCTGAGAAATGTCATGTAACTTTTTTTTTTTCTTTTTCTTTTTCCCTTACTTTGTCATTCTTGCTTCTTACAGCATAATTTTTCCAAAAGACATCACAGCACCTACATACATTCTGGTTTGTTGGGGTTTTTTTTCTTCCAAAATTTTCATTAATAGCTGTATCTAGGACTCTTACAAAAATCCCACTTTTCCTTGATGCCCTCATTTAGCTGTTTTAGACAGTCAAAATGTCAGAACAGGGATACATTTCTGAAGATTAACAAACTGATGTCTCAAGAAGGTGAAGGTTTATTTTCTGCTTAGAAAATATTCATAGGAAGAATTACTCAGAAAACAAACTATAGGACTATGGGATTGAGATTCTGAGATTAGGAAGGGAGTATATTTTATTTTAAAAATTTCAAAATTATTCTTAGCTATTTTATACTCTTTCCAATGCAAGGAAAATTAATAGCTGAAATCTAAATATATACATATTTCTCACAGTGAAGCAAAATAGATGCTACATCAGAAACATCAGGATGGCATCTACTCTGTCATGTCTTAAATACATCTTTTTTAAATTCAGTAGTAAAAGGGAGATTATAGATGCATGTTTGAGTTTGGCTACAGCTGTAATGAAATAAACTTAAAATATAATTTAGAATAGTGAAAGTCTTACAAAATGAAATTTAATCCAGATCCTTTAATAATTCTTATGAAGTTTAAGTGATTTTTTTTGTGTTAATATTTTTTACACATTCTGCTTTTTGTAGTATTATCATGTTTATCTCTGCCTGATTCCTTCCAGTGGATGTGCTGAAACAGAACACAAAGTACCCTTCTTAGAGAGACTGACAAAGTTGAAACCATTAAAAACTTGAAATCCCTTTTTAAAAATACCTTGTGCTTCTAAGGAACCAACTGTCATCTTTTGCTACTGTTTCTTTTGATTTCTGGAAGGAAAAGGAAGATGACTCAAGTAGTACAGATGGTCCAGTTTCAGTCTGTCTCTGGCTGTTGAAAATTTCTTTGGTCATAGAGTCTGTGTTTTACAAATGCTTTGAAGATAGTCTTCATTTTACCTGCGGGCACCACCTTGGATAAATCTGCCAAACTCTGCAGAACCATATTCATAATCATAACTGGTTTACTAAGCTATTATTGTGCGATTATATTGTATATTATGAGCAGATAATAATGTTTAAGTTTATAATTTTTTGAAAGAGAATTAATTCTTTTCTGGGTTTTGCTGAATGGGCTCACAAAAGTATCAAGTAAGTAACCCAGAGCTACTGCTGTCAAAGGTACCACATGATGATGAGTTCAGGGGAAGGCACCCATCTTTTAGCAATCAGAAAGCTGTCAGAAGTCATTATCAGTGACAAAACCACATTCTCTAGAGGAATATGGAACAAAACAAATTATGCTTCAAGTACCTTTGCAGAGGTCCTCGCCATTTTTTAAAATATTCTTTGATGATGAGGAAAAATAACTCAGTCTTAGAATCAACTGGTTTAAATGAGTTGATTTATTTTTTTTCTACTTCTAGGCATGGCATATGACAAGTGTAACGTATTATACCTCTTAGTTTTCTTGTGGGTTATTTGGGAACAAACACTGGAGAAAATCTGCTACCTCAACTGCTTTAAGGCCAGATTCTAATTTTCAAATTTGAGGGATTTTAAATTTAGGGTTTAAAAATTCTTGAAAGGGAAATCCTGAAACTTCATCTTCTTTGATTCTAACCAAATTACAGTCACTGTACTCTTGGAGATGTTTTCTATAGATAATCACAAACTAACAATTGCTTTCCAGGTAATTTTATTTTCTTTAAATAAATTGTATACGATTTTGTTATTGCATATCATTTTTGTGTAGTGTGAATCAGCTTTTTCTGCTCATAATGCATTCTCCATTAATAAAAAATACAAGTAGCAATATCTCCAATATCAAAGTGTAATTGCAGTTTCAGCAGAATGCTTCTTTTCAATTAAACAAATCCCTACGTAGATAAAATGTAGGATATATAGCACATATTTTAAGTTACTCGACAATATCTTACAAGTTTTATTGGCTCTCAGCTTTGATGAAGAAATCTATCTAATGTAGATTTTCCTTCAATGGTAAATTCCTGATCAAGTGTCTCAATTAGTAAACACTGAATACTTTCTGGAAAATGGCAGAGGGAGTGTTTTCTGTACTATATAATGGGCATAATTCTATCATATCTCTGTCTGCTTATGATAACTAGAGAATACATTAATATTTAAAGTTCATTCCTACATGAACATTTTTCATTCATTTATTCATTTAGATGCTCAGAAAAACAGTGTATAAGAGTAAAAAACAAACAAACAAACAACATCAACAGAAAATCCAAGGCACTTAATATCTCTTGTTTTAAAACATGATGATGAATATACATCACATTTGCACTGGAGGTTTTTTATGTGAATAAGATGGTATTTCTACAGCACTGAAATGAACCTTGTATCTGCGTTCTACCTTGGTCCCGTGGCCAGGAATTGAAGGCTGATTTTACATAAAAAGGTGATAGAAAAAATGGAAACTGCAGTCCAAAAATCAAGGGCCTGACTTGGTAAAGAGTAAGAAAGTGGAATCCTTCCTGTGAGATAGGATCAGGGCTGTTCTGAGATAAATGAAAGGAGTGAAAGGTAAGTAGATCCCAATGTGATGAAAAAATGGGGGGGAAAAAGCACTTCAGAAAAAGAGCTCTGCAGGACTGAAAGAGTTTAAAGAATGTAAGGAAAAATTTGGCAGGCCAGTGACACTTCTACCTTGCAATATTTAAGAAAATTCCTCAGTGTTAGGAGTGACGCAGATTTGTTTGACATTGTTTGGTATTTCCTTCTGCAATTTCCTTTCCAAGTTTGTCATCAAGTTTTTAACACTTTCCCTCATTACAATATATAATGCTTTCACTTCATGGACTATAGCCATGAAGGTGACTCCCAAAAGTAATGATATCAAATACTACATTCACTACTTGAGTCAATTCATACAGAGGAACACTTACAAAAAAATAGCACTCAGGATATTTGAAATCTGATAGATTTCAGGGATTTTTAGATATTGCAGTGTATCACACCAACCTGCAAGAGCAAATTTGGGTGATAGCAACATATGGCCAGGACAAAGGAAGATCTCACTCTTGGCAGCCAGTGCTATACTACCAAAAACCAGGCTGCAGAGTTGCATATCTCAACACAGAATCATATTTCTTTATATCCTGTCCAAAAACTATTATCCAAAGAGATGGTTCTTACTATCTGCCACTTTAGAGACACGAGGCAACAAATAAATATGTAGCACAGATTTTTCATAAACGGGAATTCTGAAATAGTGAGGACTGGATTCTTGTCACTTGAATGCACATACATAGCTGAGGTGACTAAATTCTAAGAATGTTGTCCCTAGATGATTTATCTACTAGGATGAGAATTATGAGTGGACACTTTAGTTTATCAAAGAACAGATTGATGAGCATTTTTTTCACACAGCCCTGATGATTATTTGGATTTTGGACTCCCATTTCAGGCATGTTGATTGAACAGAATGAATCCAGGCCATGTCCTTTACGATCTAGCAAAGGAAACAAACAATTGAACAAATTTCTTTGACTCAATTTCCTCACAGGGTTTGTGCTTCCTTCATTCTTATACAAGAGTTTTCTGGATTCCCTTGAACCTTTCTGAACTTCTCTCTCTTAAGCACCTGGCTCATCAAATGCAGAATAACCTTTCATACTTCATGTTTCCCATCTTCCTCTCAGAAATGACTGATGAATCCCCTCCACCTGGAGTATCCCTTCATATGAAATTATCAAAATACTCCTTGATGTGGCATTTATCTGTGACATTATCTGACATATATTAGTTGTTTATCTATTTATCTAATTGGTAGACCAATTTTGTTCATCTACAATCTACTTCATCAAGGAGAGCTTCCAGTAGAATGAAAGATCATCAAAGGCCAATGAATGATCCAGCAGTCTTGGGGTTCACATCTATTAGAGTTATGCTCCAATAAAAAAGATGATAAGGATGGTCTGCATCTTCTGTTAGTAAAGCTAAATTCATAGACTGTTGAACTAAATTTTCATAATCTCCAACTTGATTTATATGTTGTGCAGATTGCTTTCATCATCCTTATCATCCTATTTCACAACGACTCGTTGCCTTGACCATTTTAGGATTGATTTTGGAGTGTGAAGAGGTCAGCCCTGAGATAAAAATGTTAATGTCTAATACTAATTTTTCAATGAACTGAAATTTAGTCTCACTCATCTAAAAGGTCATCCAAAATCAAGGTAAACCAACCTAGTACATGAGTGAGCTGACTTCTGGCAGCTTGAACTACCACTTCCTCAAAAATACTATATTCTACTCAAGTGAGTATTTATTTTGTGCTTTGGATCATGCCATGTTCCTATTTAGACTTCATGCATTGCAGGTGTTTGAAAAGAAAGAGGTCCCTTTTGCAATGAAGTTTTGGTAAATAATGAAAGCTATGTACTCTACAGTAAAATATATCAACCTTTTTCAAAATGGTGATTTGATGATGGATGATACTAAATTATCATGAGGCTTGTGTGTTTTCATGGGCAGACACAATAATCCTCTGCAGTAACAGAAGTAGAAATTTTTTGTTGATGCAAACTTGGCTACTGCTATGTAATGTGATGAAATGGGTTATCTGTTAGCAGCAGTTTTCCATACAAGACTGAAACTGAAACGTTCCACTGACTTCACTGAGAATAATAACATATTCTTAGGATCCAGTTCCTAATGGAAAAAGTAGATTCCAGTAGAAATTACTGTAAGGTAGAACTGTTTACAATCCAAATGTTATATCTCCTGAGGCTTGTTTTCACAGCAGTGTTAACTAAAGACTTGATGGCAATATTACTGATAACTTTCCTTTTAAAGTGTGAATGGAAAACAATTTGAATTGGTCCCTTTACTAAATTTTGGCATGGTTCTCAACTTCAGAGCAAAGGAGGAGAAACAGATAGCATATAAAAGTACGCTTGCATAGTAAAGTTTTCACTCATTGTCATGGTGATCAGTTGTAATTTTACCTATCACACACAATTTTTATTTGAATTAAATTAAAGCATCCTAATAAATGAAGGAAAGGATGCCAGTGTACTATTGATTTGCCTGAAAATTCTTTTACTTAATAGATTCCATATATTGGTCCTTGAAGTTACTGAAATATTCTTTGTTCATAGATCATAATGCATCAAAAGGCTTCTGTAATAGAGGAAATATTTTCATATCCCTTCCCAAAACACACTAAGATTTTGAGCCTTAGTGTAGGTGTCCTGGTTTCAGCTGGGGTAGGGTCAATATTTTTCTTAGTAGCTGGTGCAGTGCTGTGATTTGGATTTGGTGGGAGAAAAAAACTGATGGCACATGGATGCTTTTGGTTGTTGCTGGATCATGTTTATACTGGGTCAGAGACTTTTTGGTTTCTTGGGCCCTGCCAGCCAGAGGGCTGGAGGAGCACGGGGCATTGGGAGGGAACATAGCCAGGACAGCTGACCTGAACTGGCCAAAGGGACATTCCATACTATATCACATCATGCTGAGTATACAAGCTGAGGGAAGAAGGAAGGTGGACATCCGGCATTATGGCACTTGTCTTCCTGAGTAACCGTTATGCATGATGGAGCCTGGCTTTCCTGGGGATGTCCAAACACCTGCCTGCCCATGGGAAGTGGTGAATGAATTCCTTGCTTTGCTTGCGTGTGCAGCCTATTAAACTGTCCTTATCTCAATCCTTAAGTTTTACATTCCTTTCCGATTCTTTTCCCCATCCCTCTGATGAGGGGTGAATGAGTGAGTGAGTGGCTGTTTGGTGCTGGGTTGCCGGCCAGGGTTTAAGCCACAACAATAGGTCACAATTCTTTTCTGACTTCACTTTAAAATTCTGATTGACAATGTTTTGAATAGTTATTTTTTTAAAAAAAAAAAAAGAAGAAAAATGAGTGTTGTAGTCTTACAACTTGACTGAAGATTTTTTTGCTTCTCACAAAAATTTTGTGTTTTGACATATGTTCAACATACTACTTTACAATCATGTAGCTCAGATTTGGGATATAATTACCTGTATACACTGATTTGTAGTATTTTCCACTTATCTTCGAAATTTGATTTTTGGGGTTATTTTCCTGAAGTCTTTGCCATACAATCTTTAATATCTTAAGTATGTAAGTTACAAGGACAAATAAGGAGAATAACTGTTAAAAAAACCTGGATGTTGCTTATTTTGCTCACAAATTTGCATAATACTGTTTATAAGTATACATGTCCATTTTTTTAACCTCTAAGCATTTGACTTTACTGTAAGGCTTAACTGGAGATACTTCTACAGTGTGACTAGTGTGCAGTACTTTATTTCTAGGTCATGCAAACATACAGTGCCAGTCTGAGGCCAAGTGACTGCACCATGTCAAATATGTTGATGATATCTACAGTTGGTGTTCTAGTAAATCCACCTCTGTGCCTACACACAGAAAACCTTAATGTGTATGTTGTTATGATTTTGCCCCCTGTTATGATTACCTCAACTTTGCTTTGTACTCAGAAGTAACTTGTATTTGGCCTTGTAATAATGTTTCCCTACAATTCATTCTGTGAAACAAATCAGAGTTGCTTACATTATTCCTGGAAATTTCAGTGTGACACATGGTTGAACATGTGTTAATTTTTTGCTTGTCGTCTCCATCAATTGCATGGAGACAACTCTAATGTTAAACTGGCATTGAAGACTAACTTTAAGAAGCTGAATTAAAGTAGTTAGTCATTGCAAGTGTCCAAAACGTGTGCTGTCACTACCACTGTACTTTCGGAAATCATAGGCTGAAGCCCTTCATATACTAAAGGCCACCTTCACCCATATAAGCACAACAATGCGGCCTAAAACCTCTGCAGAGTTTTTTGCTGATAGAAAACTGATAACATAACCTGTGAGTTACCTAATAGGCAGGTACTCGCTGCAATTCAGAGAGCTAGCACTCATTTTTGTTTCACATAGGGTGAAACCAGAACTTGTTAAATTTTAAGGAAGTTTAGGGGAAATAAGAAGCTCTTTGCCCCCTAATATAATCACTAATATTTCCCAATAAATTAACATTACCTCAGCTGTTTATACTGCATTTCCAATAATACTAACAAGATTTCTGGATCATTTTTACTATTAACATTTATTATGGATCGCCACACAGTACAAATGTGATCCATGTCATCTATGTGTACCACTGCATATAGTCAGGTTTGAACACAGAAAAGAAAAAGAAATAGTAGAAGCCATAAAAGTGTTTTTTCTTACTGTATTGCTAGCCTACAGTCTCAAGTTCAAGAATGCAACCATCTAATATGCTCTAGAAAATGACTATTTATAATAGTGAATTTCCTACTCACATTTCTGCAAAAGGAATGTAAAGAGTATTCCAATACTGAAGAGTTTTATATTATTAAAGAAATGTTAATAATATCACAAAAGTGCAAATGAACGGATGCTGGGATGCCATCAATGGACAAGGCACAGCAATGAAGCTTGAACTCTGAAGAACATGGGTTGCTATCTTTAACTCTCTAGCTCCACCTAAACCTAACTTTTCGTCTTGATGAGGGCATATGAACAAACCAGGCCACCCTTCCTAAATATGTCACACACAGATTTAAGCCATAGGTGTGATGATAAGGTGAAAACATGTTACCAGTAAAGGTGCATTAGTAAGCCAGTTTTAAGGCTCAAGACCAAAACTTGTTCTGAGCAGGCACTGAGATCTCCAACATGCTGTCCTCCACTTTATAACAAGGGGGCAGTGACTCCACTGTGGCGGTTTCTCAGTTCTAGAAACTTGCAGTAGCTCTGAATTAGGTAAATTGAGTTAGTCCTTGCTGACAGATGTGCAACCAGCTAAAACTCGGTAGGGTTTGTGAAAAATGTGGACAAAATAAACTGCCAGCTAATTGATTGAAATATTCATCAAGGGGTATGAGTCAGAAGAGATAGGTTCAAGGAGGGTCCTAACAGAATCTGCTTTGGTCTTTCCATTCATTCAGAATTCCCAGAAGGTAGCGTTCCATAAGATGAATGACATCTGCATTAGGAGTAAAACAAGAGGGCTGCATTTATTGGATAAATGTAATGTCTGCTTACTGCTATGAAGGAAATCTGTGAAGCCCAGACAGTGTACAAAGCGATAATCAATCTGCAGTCAAATTTATGTGTAATGTGTTTTGTCATTACACTTATCTAACATTTTTACAAATAGGTACTTCTATAATTATAGCAGTGGACAGAAGAGGGGCATAATAGGCAGTTGGTTGCATTCCCATTGAATTGGTTAGAAAAGCTGAAAGATATTTCCTTTATGAGCAGTGTGATAAGGCACTAATGGCAGGGACAGAAAAAAAATCAAAAAGTTATTTTTTTCAATTTAACTAAGTAAAATTAAATATAAATAAATAAGGATACTTATAGATGTTGCTTTTCTAGCTTATTTGGGTAGTGAACTAAACAGGCTGGTGACACAGGAAGACCTCAGGTCTCACAGAATATTTGGCTGAGGAGAGTGGATCCCTGCCTCTGTGCAGAGTTCCCCCACTTGGGATTAGCTGTACAAGCAAGGCCTGTTTGTTCAGTTTGTTACCTTTTGACAAAAGATAAATGGAGTAAAGTAAGACTTTCTTGAAACTTCCTGCAAGGTTTTCCCCTCCAAATTGCTTCCCTTCAAACTTTGCGTCCTTCAACTGTGAGATTTAACAGTCCAAAAAATGTTGCTTAGAACAAAGATCACCCCACGCCGCCTCCTGCTATTGCCAGCGTTTGCTCAGATCAGCTGTGGCTTTCTCTAGTTAAGTTTTGAAAGGCTGGAGATTCCACAGCTTTGGGTTGGGTTGAGGAATTGGTTGTTAACTACACAAAAAGTTTATTACCTACAACTTTTTGGAGTAACCCATTCCAGGATGATTCCACCCTCCATGTGAAAAAGCCTGTCCTAATACTGAATTTCAGAAGTACCATCTTTCTGGACTATGTGATAATGACACTGAATAATTTCTAGTAAACAATCAACTGAACAAAAAGTCCTCCAGGAGCACTTATTGCAAAGCTAGAGAATTAGAGATCTGATCCTACTCTTCCCACTCACAAGCCTTATGAAATCATACTTACATGGTACTTCATAATTATTACTTTGGAGCAAACTCTGGGGTTTTTTTATTCAACAAAATGCTTATTTTTCTGTAGGATGCAATAAACTCAGGTTTGCTGTGAAACAAATTTGAATTTACAGGGAAGTAAATTGCTTGGCCAAGTGAATAAGCCTGAGAGGCACCCTGTGGATAACAGAAACAGTATCAGTTTTCTGTCTTTTCTTCTTCCTATGTGCTCTTTGATGATGGGCTCTCTAATAAAGACAATTTTCTGCTTTAAAATTTGCTTTATCCCTTCTACAATGAATTTCACACACCAAAAAACAGAGAATGGTGAATTAAGGTATACAGTATTTCTGTAACACTGAAGAAAGTGTTGAAAACCTAAGCTCAAGAAAAATTAATGGGAATAGTTTTTGCAACAAATATTTTGACAGGTTCTTTTAATTAACCTACTCTTAGGGCATTAAAGTAATAGCTTTCCATTTGAAGCATCTTTTTTTTCTTTTTTTTTTTTTTTTAATAACAAAAGGAAAAGCTGTCTGTGGGCTTGACTTCAACTAAAACCAATGATTGCCACTATCGGACTTGAATGAAATGGATGCCCTTTAACCTGCTCTGATAAAATGTGTCTACAGCCACCAGCACTCAAGCTTGTAGTGCTGTTAGCCATGCACAAACGTCCAATATCTGCCTCTTACTCATTGTGAACTATAGCAAGGTTTGTTCAAAGAGATATTTATGCATGGATAATATGTAGCTTTCAGCTTAGAAGCACTGCAGGTTTAAGTGTTTCCCTTCGATTTGTGCACTGCATGAGTCATACAAGAAAGCTGCTGGGCTGATGCTTAGTCACTGAAAATTTACTGGAGTTCTACTCTTGACCTTAATTTGTGCATAATCAAGGGAATTTCTAAAATCATAGATGTATCTGCTCCTAGCTCTGTTTGTGCCAGTGAAGATGCTCTACTTCTGGTTGCTCATTATTCTTCCATACCTGCTAATGGATAATATGTGAGTGAGCCCTAATCTGCTTTAGAAGATTGATCAAGGTTAGCTCAAGCCTCCTTCATTGGTGGGTTAAATTATTTAATCTGATTTTACCTGATAGGATTCAAAGGAGCTAAGAAAGGTTTTTCCATTAACAGAAGGCATAGTAATGTAAAGCCAAAATAATGGTCACAAATCAGAATAATTATTTAAAAGGTGGGTATTTGGCTTTGGCTGAAGACACCAAAGATTTTACAGAGCAGTCATTAAGTAAACAGGGAGAAGCTCTGACCTGGACTAGGACTGAATCAATCCATTATTTATCTGACTTCAAAAAGCCAAGATTTCCACACCCTACACACACCACCACCACCACCCACCACCCCACCCCAAAACAGCCTGGAAAATACATAGCTAAAATGACCAGCTATATGTCTAAAAATAAAAAGGCATAAGGTACCATGTCTCCTCATGCTGCCAGTTTATACAGTGAAAGTCTGGAAACCTTAAAATCCAACTTACAAAATGAATCATAAAAGACCACAACAGACAGGTATTTTTAAAAGGTATTTAAGCACCCAACATCTATTAAGTCTATGCCTAACACACATTTAATGATGTCCACAAACAGTTTTAAAAACCATCTTCCATGTCACTAATGGGAATTCAATTTGTGAACTGGTTCCCAGACTCATGCAGGGTGCGTGTGTGTGCACTCACACACGCATGCAAAAGAGGAATAAGGAGACACAGGCATTTTTTCCAGCATAGCAAAAGAAGCATAACAACACATCAAAGTCTTGAACAACATGCAGAAGAGTATGAACAGGGATACAATGAGTTTTACTTTCTTGCAGGACAGCTTGATACTTGAAAGTTTAAGAACTATACTACAATCCAAAGTACAGTGTATTTTAAGAGTTCAAGGATCACCAGTGAGACTGCTACACTCTTATATCCAAATTCTTCTGCAGTTTCCTCTGAAATGTCATCTTAGAACCTTATGCCATTTTTTTCCTCCTAAATAAGCCCATGGGATCTAAATTGCCCTCAACTTAATGTCTCTTTAAGCACCAGCTATACTGTCAAGCGGGTTGTATGATACAACTAATGGTTCTTTAGCAGATAGTTCTTCCATAATCCTAGCTACTGTATGTTTCATTGTTATATTTTTTTCCAAAAAGAGGCAGACCTTAAAGAAGCAAAATAAAAGACACACATGCTTGCACATACACATACCCCTCATACTCTGATTTGCCAGAAGTGGATTGGCCCAAGTTCAAGAGCCATTCTTGAAGCAGAACCTCTTTTAATCACATTTCATACAGCTGAAGAGCCAATCCAGGCATGTAAGTGAATGCTACCAGAGGCTTTTAATCCACATAAAACCCCTCTGTAAAAGAACTGAAAAAACATGTTGAAATACAAAGGGAAATGTACATCTCTGAAGTATGAGCTGCTCTCACCAGAAGTCAGAATTTTTACTCTCATTCAGGCCTATATCCTCTACTAAAAATGATCCCATACTTCTGACATTGTCAAGGAGGCTTTGAGGTCTAAGAATTGGTACCACTGCAGACTAAGTACCTACAACCACCTGACCTAGTGAAGGATCCTGAATTGCTTCATTCATATGTCTGGAGACAGAGGCCACTGAAGTGAGAACTGTGAAACAAAACAGGGAGGTTCAAATTTTCCTAGCTACTAGGAACATACTTCCTACAAAAATCAATGTTTTGTAAATGAAGGCTTCTTGCTCCTTGTCTTTTTAATAACCAGTGCCTAGATATCAAAATACATAGACTGCTAGATGTATTGTCAGTGTACAAATAGAGACAACGAATTATTTTTTACATTACATCACACACTTTCCCTTCTCTGCCCCACCCCCCACCCCCCAATCCCTACTAAGAAGCAAGAAAAAAATGCATTTACTAGAGAAATTGTACCTCCATCCATCAGTCCATCTGTCCATCCATCCATCCATCCATCCATCCATCCATCCATCCATCCATCCATCCATCCATCCATCCACCCATCCATCCATCCATCCATTCATCCATCCATCCATCCAGTAGTGGTCTTTGCAGATTAGATTCATAGCCTCCATAAACTGATGCTAGGAGATGTTGACCTGATTTGGAAAATGCAATGCTGAAAAAGATGCTAGTTGTTACATTCTGAATAAAGGTTTCTGTAAGTAAACTCTGCAGATGAACCACAAGAAATTTCAAGAGGAAGTAAGAATATAATATCAAGGACTTGAAAAATTTTGGGGAAGTACATGTTTTTTGATAGGAACCCACAATGTATTCCCAGAAGTCCCTGAACCGGTCTCTCTCTCTGCCCTCTGAAAGCAAAATACATCAGCAAACTAGGATTAGGTCTCATACCATCATAACTTTTCTCCATGATATAGTTCTATCTTCACACATAAAAGTCAGCAAGAATAATCTTTCCATATTATAAGCCAACTATGCTAAGAGAAAAATGTCCTTGCTACGTTTGCAAGTTTACAAAAATAACCATTAAGTGATCTTCAGGCTAGATGGAGATTGTTTTGAAACAGATGAAAGATGAGTGATAGCAAGAAGGAGAAAATGGTTCAGATCATGACTTGCTTGTGCAAATGGAAATATAGAAGAATAATACCTTCAGAAAACTGATATAAATGTGAATTTTAGGATCTACCATTAAATAGCCACAAACATACTTACAGAGAAAATTAGGAAAGGTTGGTAGAAAATATTCAAGAAGTAACAGAGGGCTAGTTCAAGTAGATCAGGTAAAGAATATTTTTGTAAACAACAGAGGAAATACTGGAACAGTATCATAGGCAGTGTGTTAAAAGAGGATGTAAATTAGGAAAGACTGTAGAGTAAGGAAGTAAAGAGAAAAATAAAAGCAAGAAATAGTTAAGTATATATTACACAGATAGATAATCTACAGAACTCTGGAAGGCAGTGGGGATGTCCTGAGGCACTCCTGATCCAGTAAAATTTTGAGTTGCAAAGTAAAGAGGAGCTATTATTTTGTCTGACTTCACTTCCAGAGCACATGACAGTTTTCAGCTGTTTCTTTAAGCCAGATCTGTGGTTCTAACTACACCCTTTCTAACCTCACATACTTGCTTTGTGTTGCCTCCTCCAACCTGTGTCCATAAGTCTCCTCTCTCTGCCATGCTGCAGAGGCCATAGGGCAACCATAAATCATGAGGTAGGAGTTTAAATTAGACGCAGAAGGTGAAGGGAAGCCAATACAGAGATTTGAAGAGGATCCATCCTATATTTGTGTGGCAACACTTGTCTGTTTTAAAAGTCAGCCTCCTGCTGTTCACATTTGTATTTAATTTGCAAACAGTAGGTGGAAATTTAGAACTTGTAGACTTTCAGTTCCTCCTGATGCACTGCATGTTTTAGCTGGGAAAACACTTATTAAGACTGACAGTGTCTTCCTTAACTGAAGGTCAAAAAAAGGGTTCAGAAGGAAATGCCAGTGAGAAACACGGGTGCTTTAGCCTACAGACTGACTCCAACTGTTAAGCTCCAACTAGTGTTTCAGCAGCTATTTTTAATGTGAGTAGACTCTAGCACTTAAAAATGTCTACAGCACAGCGTTTAACATGTACCCAAGTACCGTTTGCACATTTCCATAAATGTTACAGAACTTCAGTTATTTTTTTATATTTTGGATAATATTTATCACATCAATTTTATTTCAACTGCTATTCTGTTTGTTTCCTTTTTTTTTGGCATTGTCAAAAAAATCAGCTTTCTTCCTCACTTTTTGCTTACAGTTATGCAAACTTTTCTCTTCCCCTAACTACATTACAGTACTTCAAAACAGTAGGTTTGTTCTCCTCCTGCACCACTATACACTCCCACCAGGCTTCCAGTGGTGGGGAAAAGAAAGACACCTGCATGAAGGTGCCTCTCCTACTAGTTAGCTGTTGCAAGACAGTTTGACAGTTTTCTCTGTCAGAAGCTGATGCCATTAATCACCTGGATGATCAATCTAAGCACAACAGCCAACTCAGGAAGTCCCTATACCTTGGTTGCTGGAAGCTAGGAGCACAACGTAGGGAAAGCACACTGCACGTGCCCAGTGCCTACGTTATTCCCTTATGATCCACTACTATGATCTATAGGTAAGATCATAGTAGATCTTACTAGAAAGGCCTATGGTCTGTCCTGCTATAGATGTTCTGAAGTATACCATATGTTGCCTCTAGTCACCAGAGTCTCAAAATCTAGACATGATCTACTTTCCTAATAAAAAGAAACAAGAAAGAGAAAAGAATCTAAAAATAACAGTCTTCTAGACCTTTTTTGCACTTATTCAAAACAGAAAAAACCCAAACCCTCAATTATTACTTCCTTTTCATGGTAGACAAAATTCAGCAAGAGGTACACATCTAGCCAAGTAGAGTGACTTCTAACCAGAGACGTAACAGCAGTTCTGTCAAGGTTGCATGTCAGACTCACAGCCCTACTAGAAACCAAGTGCAATGGGAGTCTGGTATATATTTATTAACTCTTCCAAAAATGTTTTTCTTTTGGACTATGATTAAGGATTATAAATTTAGCTCCAAAGTAACCAATCTACACTGTTATAAACTAAGGGGTGGGGTGTGGAGGTGGCAGGTGAGGGCAGTGGAGGCAGGGAAGGGATGGAACAGCTCTGGCAATTTTACTTGTAAAGCTGCAGTTACTCTGTGGTTCTGTCTCATTCTTCACTGTGGAAGTGGTTGAAAAGATTTAGTAGGTAAAAGATTAGTTTAGTTCTTAACAATGCATTTGAGTGTTCCTGTTACCAGTCTTTGCTATCAAGGATATATACAATGTATACATTCCAAAGCTTTTCTAATAGAAAATTTCAGACAGCTGGAAGTTACGGTCCAGATTCCAGCTAGTATATTCTTGTGTCATGACACAGACAAAACTCACATTTCCCAGGTCATTATGAAGCCAGACTCTACCAATTCTGAGTATGGCGGCGTCACCTAAACACTTCAGGATACCAGCCAGCTCACTTTCACCAGATTCCTGTATCTTCACGGAAGGGCAGGCCCCCTTCCAGGAAGCATGGAAGACATGAGGCCTTGCTTGCACAGTAATGTATGTGGGCATGGCTTGCAAAAACAAGACACAGTCAAGGAGGCACAAGCTTCGTCTGTAAGACAGGACATGATTTGGCAATAAGCAGTCAGGCGCAAAGGAGAATTAACATGCTTTAGAAGAGCTTTATGGTCTAAGGAACATAGGTTGTTCCCCACTTTCCCAACATCAAAATACAGCATCACCTGAAAGTGAGCTCAAACCCTTCAGAGATGACTCTTCTAGCTTCTACCATACAAAGACATTTATTTCCTTCAACATCTCCTTTTTCTCACTTCTTACACGGACAATGAGATAAATGAGCCTGGACCAAACCTGACTTCAAATAGTTCCCTCTATATATACTTGGACTAAGCAACTGTGATCAAGTTTTGGTATTTTTGGCATAATTATAAGCAGAATATGAACTTTAATAGGAAGCAGTGCTCTAAGGAGAAAGAAAGAGTAACTATGAAAAAACTCTTTTCTGTTGTGCTCCATGTTTGACATTGGTAAGAGATTAAGCAGAAGTGAATTCTTAATTAACTAATGAGTTAGTACATGTATCTGGAACTGGCATTTGGAAATAGAGTAAAAATATATTTTGGCATCAAGCTTAGCTTACAAATTTTTCTAAAGGAAAATACGGTTTTGTTAACTTGTAATTAGGCAATAAGTTTACAGGAAATAGTAAAACTTGTTTTCAAGGGGCAGAGACACGAAAAAAACCATGTTTTGCAGGAAATAGTAAAACTTTTTTTCAAGGGGCAGAGACACGAAAAAACCATGTTTTGCACAGGGAAAAAAAATTCAAAATTGGAGGTACTCTTAAACTGCAGCCTATTGTAATGTAGTGTCCTGGGTAGCACATATTACATTTGACTTGAAATAACTGTATAAGATGAATCCCTACATCCTATATTGCTCTTTACATTCATAGATTTCAAAATAAGCAAGACAAATATTTAAATTTGATAATGGGAAGTGTTGATGATTCAGTAATTTGTTCAATTGGCGAATCCAGGAAGAGGATTATTGCTCTTTATTCCAAACTAGAGCCCTGTATACTAGAATAGTCTGCTTCTCCCTAGACTTTCTACACAAAAGGAAGTCCTTAAACACCTGCATCTTACTCTTAGTGTTATTATTGCACTCTCTGCATTGTAGTACCTAGCAGATTTACATTATTTAGAATTACAGCAGTCCTCCAGAAGATAGGGTTGAGGCAATAATCCCATTTCTAGCCCTGGACATAGATTAGTTACTAATCAAAGCATCAGATGTGGAAAATAAAAGACAAACATGAAACGAACTTCATCACCACCCCCTGCCCCCGGCCCAGTTCTTTGAAATTACTTGTCAGCCAGCAAACAAGTGCTTCCTGACATATGCTGTTTGTTTCTAAGATTCTTGTTTTCTCAATACTGAGCAACACAGGACTGGATCAGGATTAAAAGCATATGGAAAATTTTGATGCTGTTATAACCCTGTACCCTGTATAGATTAAACAACAGCATGATTATCACAGTGCATCCTAGCTAAATTAATCTTGAGCATTTCAGAGCTCTCAATCTTAAACTATTCACTTAAATTATGTAAAGCATATTACAATGTCAGCAGTGCAGGTCATACATCAAGGTGTTACAACAGCTCAGAAACACAGACTGCACATTTATCAACTCATATATTTTCACCTTCATGGTCTTACCTATAGGATTTTAGAGATATTAGAATGAGTAACAAGTTTGAATCATCTGTAACAAAGTCAAACAATTGTCCAAGCAAGCAAAAGCAAACAAGCAAAAGAAACAAAATGTAGGTAGTAAGCTGAAAGTATCAATATTCATAAAACTGCTGTTCTGCTGATTTACCCAAACTGTGGGTCTGGCCATTTTGCAAAGACCTAGAATCACAACATCAATCAATAGTAACTGTAAACTCAACATTGGAGTGCACTTGGCAGAGCTGGGGAGCTGGGAAGGAGCACATGCAAAGAAGCTACAAACTGAACCCATACAAATATACTCTGGTAACATGTACAGGGCAGAAAGTTACATGCAAGAAATCCATGCAACTGTTCACAAATTTTGAGAACGTCTGTTAAGCAGGATGATTCAGATGTACTCTGCAAACAAACTCTGTTAATTTTGGCTGTTTCCTCCATTATATTATAGGAAATTCACATGGATCAGGATTAAATATTTGTTTACAAATATGGGCCAGAATATTACAGTTAATAGGTCTTGCATATCTTCAAGGATTCATAGACATTAAACTGTAAAACACAGTGACTTTTTAGAATTCGAAGAAGGCCTCCAAACAGAAAAAAATAAAGAGAACAATTTTGTGGTCAAAGGAACAAGAAATTGCTGGTTAAAAATGTATATGCTGCTTTTGTAAAATTCTTCAAGATTTGCAAGGTATGAAGGAAATATCTTCCCTATTATTTAGTATGATCACACTGAAATATGGAAAACAGTTAAGTTTATTAAGGCTGTCTGGAATCAGTCAGCACATAATGCATTTTATAAAATGTATGCCCAAAATGTGTGTCTACTTATGTTTTTATTAGTTTATTAGTTTAACACAAAAAGTGGTAGTGGATCTGTGACATGTCTGCTGAAGTAGCTGTATTGGCCTCCATAGATGGCTCTTTGTCATCTACAGTGTTTTCACAACCTTTTTCAAAGAACGTTGGTCTTTAGTTAATAAGATAAAAAAGGAATTTTGGAGTGTTAATTTTAACCAAGAAATTTAGAGACCTTTTTTAATTTATTACACTGTCTGAGATCTGAAATTTGACTTCCAGAACTAGCTATGAATTGTTCATGCATTAAGTAAAGATAGCTTTCATCAGCAGATCAAGGGGGTTTTAATTGATTTTCCATAACAGGAGGTTTTATAGTGAAACCTATTGTTGTAAAATTTTTAAAAACATTTAGGAAGAAAGTTTGGCTTCTATTTCCCTCTAATAGAGTAAGTTCACTTAGCGGAAACTTTTGAACTTAGTAGGTTTACTTTAGCTTTATTGTGGTGTAAAGCAAGCACTCTTCTCTGGAGATCAGTGAGAGATATTTCTAAGTTCATAATAACATAAAACTCTTTCTTTCTTTGGAAATGCCACTCCTAAAAGCTCACAGATACATTCCAACTAACAAACTAATCCAAATGGGTGTTTCTGCTATTGCACACTGGCTTTAAACTATTGTGACTTCAATGTTTATAGTGGTGTAAAATTGAAGAATTTAAATTAATTTAATAGGAAAGTTTAAAGTAAAAAAATTGAGTACTTTTCCCAGGCTTTTAAAAGATCCATTATCATAATAATGTAAAGCAAATCACAGGAAAGCTTAAGGTAATGTGAAGGTCAGCTACAAAGAAGATAGCCAGTTGCTAAATAAACTTGTCACCTTCTCCAATTTCTGCTCTTCTTGCTTAAGTACCTTCCTTCTCATTTTTCTTTTGTACTAATTCAGATTTGATTATTGGTTGAAAGTAATAGAAAAAGGATTTTCAGAAGGCTGGTAATCTGATGCTATCCAATACAGGAAAGACCATTAGCAGATCTGATATTTTGTCCTTTTGTTATGAATGTTACCAGTGATTGTCTCCAGTTTTGTTTAACTACCATTTGTAAAGCCTTGTCCCATGAATGGAAATTGACATTTTGAGATTAAACACTGTGCTTTTTGAGTTTTAGTTAATGATCAATTTAAAGTCAGTGCAGAAATGAACAGGACTTAGAAATACTATAAAATGTTAGCACCCGATACTATCTTTTTCCAACATCAAGATCAAGGGATTGCTGCTAATATCCTTTCCAAAACTTCAGGAATAAGAAAATTAATTTTTCAGTGCATATCTCTATAGTGATCTTGGCAGTATAAAAGTATATCTATGTCCCCCTGCAAATAAATTGATAAAAACTTATTCCTGAAGCTGTGGAAAGGATGTTAGCTGAAACCAAAATAAATACATGTAAGTATCCCTTTACTCTTAATTTTTCATTAAATGGTTGAGTTTTCAGATGGAATAATCCTTCAGATGAGCATTAAATTTAACAATTAGCACCTTTTTGAGATAAAATCTTACCCTTTTCAAAGTCAAATGCAAAAGCCAGGAAAACTTTAACAGAACTCAGATTTCTTCCAATATCCCTTTGTCTCTCAAGGTTCAGTAGTAACTTTTTCATTAGTTATGATCACAGATCAATATCCATAATTGTAAGCTTGCTTTTTTTTTTTTTTTTTTCCTTTTTTTTTTTTTCTTCACAGAATCATAGAATGGCTTGGATTGGAAGGATCTTTAACATCACCTAGTTCCAACTCCCCTGCCATGGGCAGGGACACCTTCCACAAGACCAGGTTGCTCAAAGCCCTGTCCAACCTGGCCTTGAGCATTTCCAGGGATGCAGCATCCATAGCTTCTCTGGACAACTTGTTCCAGTGTCTCACTGTCCCCACAGTAAATAGTTTCTTCCAAATATCTCATCTAAATCTACCCTTTTTCAGTTTAAAACCATTACCCCTTGTCCTGTCACTACACTGCATCAAAAAGAGTCCCTCCCCACCTTTTCTGCAGGCTCCCTTTAGGTATGGGAAGGCCACTAACAGATCTTCCCAGAGCCTTCACTTCTCCAGGCAAAACAGCACCAACTCTCTCAACCTGTCTTCACAGGAGAGGTGCTCAGCCCTCTGATCATCTTTGTGTCCCTCCTCTGGACTCGCTTCAACAGGTCTGTGTCTTTATTTCATTTTGGTTTGGTTTGGGGTTTTTTTGGTTTGTTTTGCTTTTTTATGGAAACATAATTTGGAGCCAACAAGTAAGTTTAGTATCTGGACCCCTAAAGCCTCAGCAACCATTCCCTTGCAGAGATAATCTATATCAGATGCCTGAGAGCCAGTTCTCAGAAACAAAATCCTGAGCAGCACTTGTAGAAGTGTTAAGGCACTTGTAGAAGTCAAGCCCAAATAGTTAAAAAAAAATCCACAGAAAGATACTTTAAAGCTTTCTTTTTAGGAAAAGGATGCTTAAACGTAATAAAAGATCAATAATTCATTATTGCAAGAATTAAGCAAGAGCTCAATATTCACTGCCTTTAAAGGGGTCTAACATCTCCCAGTAAGTGGAGGGGGGACGCATGGTAACAGACAAAAGGGAGAAAGAGTTAGCATCCAAAGCTTTTACTAACACTTAAAAAAAGCCAGTCAAGTTCATTCTTTTTTTTTAATCTAATACATTCCCAAATTGCTTTTCATAAAAGATTAAAAAGTAGCAATAAAAACAACGAATCAGAATGTGTATCTCAATATGTTTCCTTGTTAGGCAATGTCAGGAGTAACAAAGTTTGTATCTGAAACTATTGCCTCTTGCAGTGTTGACAATGATATTAGAAGCAACCCCTGATATTCCTCTGCTTCTTTTATTTCCTTCATGTATGTAGTACAATGCCTGCCATCTACCCTGCCCTTAAACAAACACAGCATAGTGTAGCTCAACTTGCAGCTCATTCATTACTTTGAATGATGCATAGGTTACTGTTTAAATATTCAATATAAGTACTGCTTCACAACAGTCAGCAACATTACTTTTTTGCTTTATTGTTTCTCACTCTAAAATTTGGAGATCTAGAAACATGGTACTCAAAACTATTCCAACAGTAAGAAATATCCCTGGTCTTCTGTGAGCTTCTGTTTTACCCAAATTATACAGTGCATTTAAGGCAGTGTACTCAACAACACATAAAACTATACTGCACTATGAGATCATGTAGAAATATTACAGACTAGAATAAACATATAGGTGATGTCCCAAATTATAGACTTGCCAAATACCACTGGATTGTTCATAAAATTATTTTATTTTATATACTGAGACAGCTTCTTCAATAAAAAAAGTTGTGGTAGAATTTTGATGTCCAGTCAGAAATTCTTCTCTGCATCTTCCTGCAGTCCAAAGGGACAGGGATTAGCTGGACAGTCTCTGTATGTGAGGTGGTATTATTTCTCAGCTGCCTGACATCTCCAGCATATGGAAAGGTGTGAATTATCAAAGGTTTCAAAGGCCAAAACTGGCAGGCAGGAACATGAACAGTTTATTCATTTGGGTATAATCCTAACCAATGAGAAATACAGATCCAATAAAGGCATTTGGGTTGGGTAGAATTACGTTAGAAAGGAGCTGCAATGTTTACGAGTTCCTGTCTACAAACCATTCAACACAGCTGTGACTCCAATAGGTCACCAAATTATAAATCACAAAACACCCCGTAGTATCTTGAATTATTTCCTTATTTTCTTATTGGAAGTCCACCTTCCTCCAATCATCTTATTTGCAGAATCACCCAAGTTGAATCCCTGTTTAGCATTCATAGCAGTGAGGTACGCTCATACCAGATAGGTTCACATGAACACTGGCAACATGCCATCTCACTACTTCCCTCCCTGAATCCATAAAGAAGCTGAGTAAAAAAAGTCAAAAGGGATCCTTGTCACCCTAAGTAACATGTGTGAAATGGAGTCTGAATGACTTATGAAATAGTAGTCCATCTCTCCTACCAGTCACAGCTGTGTCTGCATTTTCTCATGGTCACAGATACAGGTGTCTGAAAGACCTAAGACTAGTGAATTACATTTCCTATGAACATGAGATTATAAACTAATACAGAAATGTAATCTAAATACCATCTCCATTGTACTTTTGCGAATGCTTTATCCTGTACAGCTTACAATCGATACAGCAAGTCAGCATGACTTCTAAACTCTGTGTGAACCACAATATTAACTCCAAATGCTCTTCTGACAGCCTTTAAGCAGTCAAAAGTCAATGAACTCTGGGGATTCCAAGCTAATTCCCATATTGTTTTAGCACTTTACTGTATTCCTTTCACCATTCCCTATGTATTGTTTTCCTTCTTTTCCCCTTCTGAGAAATGGTATTTAGAAGTTGGACAGGAGATACTGATTTATTGATAATAATGGAAAAAAGTATTACAATGCTACCCTGAAGGGACAGACAGGAGTTGCTTGATAATGGACCTGCTGTTTCCATTGAATGTAGCACATGGCTCCAACTTGTGATGTGGAAACTTTCAGAAACTCTGAGAACAATACTGGCTGAAATCACCCAGTTTGCCCCAAACTGAAAATACTAAGGTGGACTCAAAGATCCTTGGAGATATAATACTGGATAAAAGACCCATTCTGATGACTTTGTAGTACCCAGTCCTTTTTCATTCTTTATATTTCATTGTCTAAAGTCACATTTACATTCAAGATGGTCTGTAAGGACAGTATTTAAATATTGTGAAGAAATAGTAAGATAGGCCATAGAAGACACAGTAAGACCAAAGTCTTTGCTGTATCCATATGTTTTTGAAATGGATATCTCGAGATAAAACTTTACGCTTAAGCATAGGAAATTACTTCCTAAAGAATGTAAATCTTTGAGAAGGAATATTCCCATGCATTTGATGATGTTCTTTGGGTTGATACAGCAGTATTTTAGGATGGCTATTAGGTGGAAGAATGAAGAAGAGAAAACAAGTAAGAAATTACCAATGGTTGCATCTCCTCAGCGGGTCTTTAAGTGTCCTGAAGCCCTGTCTCCAGTCTCTGGCAGCACAAGGTTCATGTCTCTTTTCCCAATATGTGAAAGTGAGACATATACTCACTGCTTCTGCCAGGGGAATTAGGAATTAAGACATAAGACATGTTCATATGGAGAGGAATGTTTCCATATGCGTATCTAGGGTTTGTGATTCAGAAGACTAGGAGATATGTGGATGAACGTCATTTTGAATCCACTCTTCTTTACTTGCAGTCATTTGAAAGCTCATTTTCAACATATGCTCAGATTCTGATGTATAACCTTGTCTATCAACTTTGCTATGTGTTGTTCTAGGGAATTTGGCTATTCTCACCTGTTTCTGATTTATTGTGCTCTCTGAGATGAAAGTTGAATAGCTAATTCCCTGACTTCATTTGAATGTTAGCTCGAAAATTTTTTCACTCTAATTGTTTTGTCATTTACCCAATATAGTTCAAATTTAAAAACAAAATCCATGTGCTATAGTACTAGGTTGTTGGGGTTTTTTCTCTTATGCTGTAAAACTCTGGTGTTTGCAAAAGGTGCTATAAATCAGTAACAGTATTACTTAGCACTTAAATAGTGCTTGCTATGTTTAATGTGCTTCACAAACATCCATCCTAATTAACTGATGATCATTACTGAGCCAATAAGAAAATACCAATATTTCATATTCAGGTCAGAGGGAAACAACTTTCTGTCACAGTAGCAGAAACCACATTTTTGGTAGAAATACCTGCTATACAAAGCCAGTTCAGGAGAAACGCATTTTCTTTCTGTGTTATCTCTGTACATTGCACAACGAAAACTTTTAAGTGTAACTTGAATACCATTATGGTTACACATTATGGTTACACTACATGAATGGATCCCTATGCTTTGCAACCTGCAATTCGAGGACTGAAGACATCTGAGAACTAAGGACCATTCTGCTGCATGTGCTTCAATATGCACTAAAACTGTTGCCATAGTTCATTATTTGTTCTGCATCATGTAACAAGATTTTGCAGATAATTTAGTCTTCTGTTCTACTCTGTTCCATATGGTTTTATTTGCACACTCCTTTTACAGTTTTTCCTCCCCACCCCCCCCACCCCCCCCCAAGAAAGCTTTCCATTACCAGTGGAAATGAGACTGTAAATATTCTAGGGAAGGAAGCATAAGACTTTTGTTAACACACAGGATTAGAAGGCAAGAGAACTGAGTTCTACTCCCAGCACCACTATAAATCTTATGTAATTTTAACAATTCATCTTCACCTCTTTCTGCCTTAATTTCCTTGCCAGTAAAAGAAGACAATAAGCTTTTCATCCTAAACACCCCTATGTTTCAAGTGTAAATTCACCAATGTTTTTAAAGCTAATTCTAGTCTAGGAATTAATTTCTAGCATAGGTGTGGCAGTAGGAAAATATGGTGATGGAGTTCAGATTATATTTGCCAAAAGAGGAGAAAAATAATCTATTGCTTTGTGGTGTGGTGGCAACACAGCAGATTTTACTGAGTGAAATGTATACCACATTACTGAATAAACTGTAGATGGAAATTTTTCCTATTCAGAAGACTTGTGACTACAGAAAACTTTCCAAAATTATTAATGCTTAACCAATGGTATAAAGGAGAAAAGTTTCAAGTGTTTTGAGTTTCTCAGAAGAGAAGCTATTTTACTGATACATTGCTGTCAGTTGGAACTTTTCTAATCCTCACATGGATGGTGAGGATACTCTGCAGAAAAAAAAATGAAGAAAACCTCTGAGGCTGACAATTCTTTTGTACCATCCTATGTTTGCTTTCCTTGTCTCTAACACTCAAAAGGCTCCTTTTTGTTTATTTGGGGCTTTTTGATTACTGTTACCATTTATTTTTATTAAGGAAAAAAAATATTTAATTTCAGATCTTTCCGGATGCCTCTATTCACAGTCTGAAAAGAAAGTGCCTTAAACAGCTATTCATTGAGGTACCATTCAGAAAATTCCTGCATTAGCCTAGCGTGACTACCTCCATTTCCAGAAAACAAAACAAGAACCAGGCACTCTGGGCACAGACTAACAAGGTTTTTTGCAGATGATGTTTTAAGTTACTTTCCAATGCCTAGGGGACAGAGCAAATTGAGAATAAATCTTCAGAAAACAGCTGGCTCCAAGTTTAACATTGTAATACCTCAAAGCAGTGCATGCCTGTTTAGAAAGCACACTTAGAACACATTCCAGGCAAGGTTCATTTCAGTCCTGTACTACATGCCCATTTTAAGTATGTCCAGCATGTCAATTCACTAGCTTGCAGGCTTGCTGTGAGTAGTCATAGCGATTAAAGTTGTCAAAGGAGCCCTGATCCCATCAAGCCTAGCCAAAGAGATGACAGATCTACAACTAGCCCTGGAGGAAGGAAACTGAAAGCACCACATTTTGTGCATGCGTATGTGTTTTCATAGTGTCCCACCCACCAAGACAGACAGAGTGTATTGAACAATTTTTACAACTCAATCCCTGTTTCAGTAAACCTTTCCCACTCCAAAGGAGGCAATGACCACGACAGAAAGTGAATCCTGAGTGTAAAATACTAGCACTATAAATTCCTGAGAGACACATTATTAAAATTTCCAGCTGTATAAATGCAGCTATTAATCACTCCCAAATTAACCTTATGCCAGCTAAATTATTATGAGTGTGTAAATTAAACAGCTATTAGTTCCACACTCTTGACATAGACAGCAGCATAAAAAAAAAAAAAAAAAAAAAAAAAAAAAAAAAAGAAAAAGTAAACCCCACTGGTTTCAATTTACAAGAAAAACTGAAGAAAAAAATCCCTTTATTTTACTTGATTACAAAAGCAAAGCCACTTCACAGTCTAATCTCACAGTAATTGTAGCCATATATCATAACATGTCATAACTCTAGGACAAAGCTAAGCTGCCTTTCCTGCAAACAGCTAAGAATGCAGAGGAAGGTAAGTGGTGAGGTCATGGAAACTTTTCCCATATTCCACTAGAGAGCAGTATTCTTTTGTACAAAGCAGGTAGGTTATCCTCTGCAAAGCAAGCTGTGGGGAATCTCTCACTGAAAGAAGCTTCTGTGGTCCTTTATAAGAGCGCTTTTGCTTATTCTGTAGCATCATGTGTTCCCAAACTAACAGTAGAGCAAACATCCACGGCAATGTCTTCTTATCTGAATTACCTGACGTAAGTAGTTTCTTGTAAGGTTTTTTGGCTTTTTTGGTTTTGTGCTTCTTTTCTGTGAAAAAAGTGAAATCTGAAAATAGCTAATTAATAGACTTCATTTTCAAGAATAAGAAACTCTTGTATATCTACACTTAAGTAAGACTCTAATCATCTGCATGATAAGAAAGCTGCAAAAATTTTAAAATTAAGATGGTTATAATCCAGAAGAATTTGCACATCTTTAGCTATATCAGATTTAATAACAAGTAAATGTGATGATAAACTATTGGGGGGGGAGTAGATGGGAATTGAAATCCCTGCAGCTACAAAAATCTAGAGGAATTTTAATGCTGCACTAAAAATATAGCACTAAAAATATAGCCCTACAGGCGATTTGTTAATACTTGCTTTACAGATGACTTGGCAATACAAGATACAGAAAGAAGCCTCTGCTTTGAAAATGCAGAATTTACAAATGCTTTTGCTATATAAATATATTTCTAACCTTATGTCTTGATCACACATAAACAGAAACGGGAAAATAAATAGCTTTAGGCTGCCTTAGTTGCTTGATAAGCAAAAAACTCCTGGGTAATCCATTTACTTTTCTCCTGAGAAGGAAACTAATGTCTGTCAAGCAGCTAGGTTAAATTCTTTTCTTAGGGTAAAGGTTTGTTTCTGGTGCCAATCAGCAGCAACTGAAGTGTTTCTCCCCCTTTAGGAATCACAGAACCATTTTTATCCAATTATGCTTAGGGGTTCTCCCCACCTCCCGCATGCCATTACTGGTTTTGGTTTTACGTGATCTTGAACTCTAGTCACAGGCAACAAACACCAGGGGCTGGGGGCATGGAGGGAGAGAAAAAGCTGATACTGGTATGACAGCAGAAGGAAATCCTCTTCAAAGCAGAGGTAAGACTAAACCGTGCAAGTTTTGAGCATTTTCATGCAAGTAGCTCTGGATTTTTTTCACTAGAGCTTGGGATATTCACTGCTGTGCTCCATGATTCAGCACTGGTTGTATAGGGCAATAAAATAGGTTTCTTTCCACAAACATCCTAAGCTTCCACAGAGAAAACAAATTGATGCAACACAAGACTGAAAGGGTAAGTAGAAGATGAGGATCAGTCCTAAATATACGATAACAAATCATCCAGGTACTTGAGCAGTCAGGTGTGTTGGGGAAGCAAGGCCAGCACCTCTCTCAGCACCTACCAGCTTGACAGACAGTTAAGTCAGGACTCTGACATCCCACAGCCACTTAACAGCACTTACCAAACACCCTCTCCTAACCCACCGGGTCCCTCTGTCATCCCTGTAGTCCCCCATCCCATCCCATCCCATCCCATCCCATCCCATCCCATCCCATCCCATCCCATCCCATCCCATCCCATCCCATCCCATCCCATCCCATCCCATCCCATCCCCCCGCCGGTACGAAAATTTCCCATTACCAGATGTGTAGAGCTCTTAACAAGTTCCTGAGCTTCCCATGAATTCCCTCTTTAAAAAGTGGGCTCTGATACCCTCCAGACCTGTGCAAAGAAACCTGGATTCAAAATACACATGCAGGTCACAAAGTAGAGGGCTAAAATCTGTGTGAGCAGCATTCAGAGTAACAGGTAACAATTAAAAATGTACATTCATGTGGCACCAGTCCCTGGGAAAAGGTGAGAAGAAATAACACTTGAAAAGTAACCATCAAGGAAAAAAATATGTATAAAAGCTAATTTTAGTGGTCAGGTTTGTCCAGATTTCAGCCTTTATAATTCTAGTATGGGCTTAGGAGTCCTGTGTATAAATGCACTAACACACACTCACTCATGTTGTAGCTTACTCAGTTAACTGCTAAGGTAACATGTGTGTCTATGGCTGCACTTTCCTCATTGCACACTACTGAAGCTTTGTTTTGGCTCTGATACAAAGGGTGAATTAAATTTATTTTCCTCTTACTATTTCCATTATTATACTACTTTTCTAACCCTTATAATCCAGGGGATTAGAGCAACAGGAATAGGATGGAATCCATTTTTTATGTTTGCCCATTAGGGCTTTTAAAAATGGAAAGTGCCTGTCCAAATGTGAACAATATATTTCCATTATTTTAAGGGCAAGTAAAAACATTTCCTTTCCCATTAGGGATCCCAGAATCCACCTCTGTTATACAGGTTTCTGACTTGCAGTATCAGTCCTTTAAAAGTGAGGAGGATTGTAGGCAGACAAGTATACTTTTTGTATGTCTGTATAGATGTCTTACATTCAAGGAAGTTGAAATTCTTTTTCAAGACTCCCATTGGTTTTGGATTCCATTAACAGCGGGATAAATCACTTGTAACTTGATAAAGCTGTTAGTAATTCTAAAAAAATGTTGTACTGCTTTAGCCAAGAGTCCGATGTGTGGGCCTTTGCATTTGTAATACAGGCCTGGAAACTCACTGGCCTGCTCTGATCAGGACCAGCTGTTTGTTCCCCAGTTTGGTAGATCAGCTTTTAAATAATAAAAAAAGACAAGTAATTTTCTGTAGAGCTCGCATCCAGCCTCAAGAGGCAAGCAAGAAATAAGTCTGCAACAAAACCTGAGACTTTTTTATCAGGTTTGGTAAACCCTCTTTTGCTTAATAAACTGATTTGCCTGTACCCTCATGTCCATTTGCAATTCTACTCAATATGATATTGCTCAGATTAGGGAAAGACTGTCTGCAGCACGGGATGATCATGGATCTCTGAGTAATAGTTTGCTTCATAGGGGTTTCTATAAATTTCTGCCTCATGTTTTGTTTTGCTTGTTTTGGTTTTGGTTGTTTGGTTGATGTGTTTGCTTAAGAAAATATGTTGTTCTTCATGAATTGTGAATCCTTACAATTAACATTGAAACTATCTGCTTATATTCTTTATTCCTTGTCAAGATATCTGGAAAATACTTGAAGATGTATGAAAACATAACAATACTTCATGTCATATATGATACTGATCTCCCAGAAGTTCACAGGTTCTTATTTAGTGTTAAACTCTGCATAACTTTAAGCACATAAACATCTCCACTGTCTTATTGAAAATTACTCTTATGTTTAAAAATAGACATATGTTTAAGTGTCCTTCTACTTTTCTTTACACTCCTGCTGTGTTACTTTTCTCAATAAGCATACTACCTGTACAAAGAAATTAAAAAAAGTTTGCATATGTACAGGTAGAAATGTAACAACATCAGGACGAGACACATGGAAAATATACAGGATACAAAATATTCCAGACACTTCTGTTAGATTTTATCTTTAGTATGACTGAAATCAATAGGAGTTGGCATTATTACGAGCAAGACGCAGCTTTAGGGTAAGGGCATTAGGAGGATATAAATATCAAAGGGACAAACATTTCTTACCAGCGGAGTACCATTTGGTGGCAATAGGATGGAAAAGACTGTGTCACATTCCTGTGGGCAATGAGGCCCTGCTGGAACCATGGCCTGAATAAAACGGGGTTGGATTGAAGCTCCTGGCCACAAGCTAAATCTGCTGAGAGGGGAAGCTGAGAAGGAAGCCCTGATGAGCAGGCAGCAGAGCACATCAAAGAGAGACAACAGCAAAAGAAAGTGGGTTTTGCTGGAGCCTTTATCAGGTTGTTTGTATGGTACCAGATCAAGTACTACAAACCCTGTGTCCAGAAGCATGCTGAACTGAACAGGACTCCACATAGATTTTTTTAATTCCTCATTTGCTGCTTATCATTATAGAATGAGGACTCCAGGTGATGGGCTGTATAGGAATATTATCTCTTGCTCACACAGATGATCCTGTTCTTGCAGAAGTTTATTCAGCTCTGCAGTTCTATGACACATAACTCAGTCAGTAATAAAGTAACAGAGGAAAGTTGTTCCATTGCATTTGTCAACAGCGGGTGATTGAGTCAATACAGCGCTATTTGAATCATTTCTCTCATGAGGCAACAGATAGATTTTATTCAGTGCAGGTGCATCTTTCATTCTCATTTAGTTTTTCAAGGAAAATCCCAGCTTCTTTGCTTCTTGGGTCATGTATGTTTATAGCTGTCAGACAAAAACAGAAAGAAAAAAAAAAAAAAGCCAGCAGTGCAACAGAGAATAGAAACTCACTGAACAGAAATATCAAGATCCTGTTGGAGCAGCATCTTATCTTGTTCAGTTCAGTAGCAAGTCTCAAAGATTTCAGACTAAGGAAGGCAAGAGAAGCACCATTTTTATTGCTTCTAAAAAACTTTAACATAGATTTAAAACAGGTGAAGGATTTCCTCAGTTAGCAGTGAAATTGTCCTTTTTCTGCTGATGGTGAAAGTGGTAAGATCACAAAGTTGTTAAAAACAGAGGAGAAAGAAGGGGTAGTTGCCACTGTGTCATCTAAAAATTAACAGCTTATCAACCAAATGATTCCTATATTTTCAGGGTTTATGTTAAAATTACTGGTTCCAGGATTTTCATCCTACATTTCTCCATGATGTATAATAACCTGTTCAGTTGCAACAGCTAAAGCATGCAAACTACAACTCAGTCAAGGTTTTCTAACTTTACAATTCAGGCCCATGAGCTTGATTTTAGTTTTATAGGATCACCACAATCATTACCCTTTTAAATGCAATTACACAGAGGAATGTGGCCAGGTCTCCTTTCCCTGTTAAATGATTTCCTAATATTTATTTGAGCAAGCCAACAAAATTAATTTGGAACATGCAAGTTTTTTGTATGAGACAGAAATTCATATTGGAGAGATGAAAGCAACAGCAACAGGCAAAGCAGATTTCTCGGTAACATGATTTTTAAGAAAAGCGTTATTAAATGTGAGCTTTAATATCTGTAAAAAATTTTCTTTGGTCTAAACTGCATGTTAAAATTGAACCACTTGTCAGAGCTCACACATTTGTGTGAGAACCGTACTGGGTATGCAGCACTGTTGTTCTGTCCTGCTGTCATCTGCTAATTTGCGTTTAAGACATTTCTAAGAAGATGCAACTAATACATCTTGTTTGCTTTCCAGCATGGGGAAGGTAAGACTATTTTCTATAGCTTTGTGTTTACTGTGCAAGACCTAATACTGGACTTTTCAGTAAACTACCTGTAAGGAGAACAAGTGAATACAAATCTTCTTTTGAAAAGGTCGTGAAGCAAAACTTAGGAAAACTTGTACAGTGGATCCTCTCAATTAACTGAAACATTATGTTTCTGTTTGATAAATACTGTTAAAGAAAATCTGTTTGACCATCTCCTGTTCATCGGTCTTTCTTTCTCATTTCTGCACTACAGTTCACCCTTTCCTCTGTTGTGCAAGTTAGGGGGATCACGTGTACAACAGAAAAATAAAACAATTAGATTTTAAAAAATAAGCAAACAAAAAACAAGTGGAAAGAGAAGATTACAAATCTACTTTACTAATCTTGTTTATAATATCCTCACCCAGAAATTACATATATGTACTTAAGAAGCCAGTGCAGACATAGGAATGGAATGCTGGGGTGAAAGAGCAACTTTAATTGGATTTGGTGTTTGGGAAAAAGTACCCAAACCAACCACATAGTAATGACAGTAATGAAATTTACTTCACGCTTTCTCCTCTTCTTTCCTCCACCTCTTGTTTTCCCTTTGTAAAGAGGAAGCACAAAGAGAAATCTAAAGATTCTTTCCTGTGAAGGGATTGGAAGACAGACCGGCAATGCATTGGAAGAAGCTGCCAATTGGTAGGTGTTCAACTATCCCATGAATGTGAGGAAAGGGCTTGAACTAGTCAGAAAAAGGACTCTACACATGTATACGGATGCTATATAAATCTATATACTACATAGATGTATGTAGGAAATAGATGGTGGAAATTTTTAGAAAAGATATTTTATCTAATAGCGACTGCTGGTGGAAATTTATTTTTTTTTCCTCACATTGATAAATCTCCTTGAGGGGTTATTCACATTTCTTCTGAAAGAATACAGAGATAATCAAGGAATCGTAACTTTGTCAGAAGTCATAATAGTCTTCCTCTGACCTCAAATTGAATAACCTGCCCCTAAAGTAGGTGATGCCCATAGACAAAACCAATTACAGCTTCACATACAAAGTCATGGATTCAAAACTGTTAGATTTAAAAACAAGACCTTGAAGTTACAAAACATAACTCAATGAAAGCAATAACAACCAAAAAGGCAAATCAGGGAATTACTGGGAAAACAACTGAATGCAGTCAGAAAACATTACTATGTTGTCATGTAAGTTTGCACTTTGAATAGTGTGCATGATTTTGGTCAGTTCTAAACACACCTGCCACATTGTGCTTAAAAGCTTCACTGAGCTGGAGATGAAAGAAGAATCTTAGGGGAAAAAATCATAGAAGCCAGCCTACATGATCAGATAGTCATGGACATAGCTGGAGTCAACACTTTATCTTGAACAGGTATGGTTGGTCTTATCTTCTTAATAAAAGACATTGCCTACAAAGCAGAAGTATTGCCTAAAATAAAAATCACACAAGATAAAACCCAAGAAAGGTACATTGCAGGAAGGACCTCAGAGGGAAACAGATGACAAATAAAGAAAAGAGGGAACTAAAACACAAACAATAGGCAAATTGAATTAAACAAAAAATTCAACAGACCAGTCCAGCCAGAGCTTTCAGAAAGAAGTGCTTAGTAGAAGAGAGTCATAAACTACCTCTCATTTCCTTCTTAACTACACTGTAGTTATAGACTTATTTCTTATTGGTGATAATAGATGAGCTCAACAACCTCTCAGAATGCAAAGGCACTCTTCCAATTTATCCCTTCCTTTTAGAACTGTGGGACTTAGTATTATGATAAACCAGACAAAATTATTGGCTTCAATTACAAACACCTCCTTAGAAATTGTTTTCTAGTACCAAACATGTACTGCATTCCTATCTGTGAGCAAAGCAGCAAAATATAAGCAAAGCCTGAGAGAGTTCTGCAAACTCCTAGGAAGCCTTTTTCTGTGATGACTGTTTTGCATAATCTATTCAGATATGCATGAAAATAAAACTTATTGTTGGAGGTTTTTTGGCTGTAAGCTAGAGCACCTTTTTTTTTTCTTTTCTTTTTTTTTTTTCCTTTTTTTTTTTTACTTCCCAGAAGTATCTTCTGTGATAATGTTGAGGGCCAGAAGTGTAGCACTCTTGTAAGAGCTGAATAAAAACTTGTTAGTACTTACTGAAAAACATTGCATCTTGGCTCCTCATGTTCAGCAAATGTTGATAACAGAGGAGGCCACTCCAAACAGATAAAGCTGCATTAGTGTTTTTAAATTTGTCTATGGGAATATGTTCATCTGAAACAATGATTGCAGAGGTAAAATCAGATGAATGCTGCTTTTAGGACAAAAATACTGCTCCAAGAGAACAGTTCTGAAATAAATACATTTGAAGAGTCTGGAGGGTAATTTCATGGAAAACAGATTGGGTAGGTTTATTTTTTTGCTGGTGGTTTTTTGGGTTTTTTTTTTAAGGAAAAAGAATAAAGGATTATTGAAAATACTGTAAAGATATTTCAATGAAATACTATTTTTTTCACTTCTGAATTTTATTATTGACAACAGAAAGAAGTTAAAAATGCGGATGTTATACACATTATTTTTCAAAATATAGATTTTTTCAAACTTGAGTTTGTCAAACAAACCATTATTATCTTGTTTTAGATCCAAAATTTTACATTGTAAATGTCCATTAACTGTTTAGTTATACAGATATATTAATTATTTTTTCTTACTATTATTCAATCTGACTTAAATTTTAATTTTAGGAGGGAAATTCAGGGTCTTGTATGGGTTTTGAAGTGTTCTTGTAGGAGTTTTTTTTAGTATAAAAACCTGCATTTCTAAAAATCATAATATACGTGTTGTCATTAAAGAAAAAAGATTATGTAGAATTAGT
The DNA here is from genome assembly GCF_023638135.1 of Falco biarmicus. Lineage (NCBI taxonomy): Eukaryota > Metazoa > Chordata > Aves > Falconiformes > Falconidae > Falco > Falco biarmicus. Next base: position 43,817,497 of record NC_079311.1, on the reverse strand, counting down.
TAGTCTACAACATATACCCAGTTATATGAATGACCTTTAAGAAACTGTTAATCTCCTTCCCTTTTTTATAACATCCTTTGTTAATAGTGAACCTGCCACTGCCTCAGGCTCTTCATAATGTTGAAATTAAGTGTTGGGTAAAACTAGATGAGCATAAAAAAATAATTAAACCCATAATCAAGCAGAAATGGCAATTTTCCTACTCTGAAAACTGTTGTCATCACATTTCCTTGCCTTCACAGGATGATATCCAGCATGACAGAGGTTATAAAAGGGAAATAGTTAGGCGCCTGCTTGGTTCAAGGGCTAGAGGGAATGGAGTGAAGATGGCCATCTTCTCTGCAGTTTGAAGATGGGTTGAATTGCAAGAAATGGTCTCATCTCCATCCCTCCCAACATGAAACAATAACTATGCGGTGAAAATCTGTTATAAACTGGGTTGCTTGTCTCTAGCTATTTGATAGGTCATATTCTTTGAAACTTTCCCATGTTTTTGAGTTTTTTCCAAAGCATATTTCTTTAGTATAACTAAAGAAGTCAACAATCAGAGGAAAACAATGTTCCATCATGAAAAAGCAACCTAGTTCTAGATTCTCTCCCAAATAATAGTCAGATTTATTCTTTTCAAAACTGATATTCTTGGCAGTTATAGCTTTCAAAGAGCTACAAATTGACTTTGGTTGGTTTTTTTTTTCCCAAAATCTATACATAGGAAAAGTGATTTTGACTTTTTTCCCCTGCTTACCAAGTAGAGAGGTCAGTCCCACTACTTCAGTGTAAATTATTTGTCTTCCAGATCCGTATTTGTACTTTATGTCAAGTCCCGTTTTCTTTTCTTTATAATGCTGCCTCGTTTTCCCTTCTAATGTAGAGTAGTGGCCATGTGAAATGAGTGGCCATGACTAGAAATGAGACACTGACAACCCATTTATTTAATTTCCGTAGTCCCTTGTCTGTAATAAGATTAGTGAAAGTGGGCTGGAAAAAAATGAAACCAAAAGGTGATATTCTGAAGTCCTCTCAAGGGGTTCAAAACTTATGCTTGATGGAAATTTATTTTTTTTTACTTTTCTGAAGTATTTTCTACCTCTGATTTGCCATTAGTCTTCAGAGTAGTGTTTTCAAACATTAACTGAATTCTGAACTTCCATATATCTGTCATTTTTATTTAGAGTAAATGAACAATCAATTTGATAAATTAACCAACAATCATCTAAGAGTATAACCAGAAAGATTAAATTGGATTTTAATGAAGATGCATACAATAAAGCTCTACCTTAAAGTGTTTCCTAATTTTAATAATAACCTATGTTATATTAGGATGGAAACATGAAGATATTCTTGGCTAATGGTCCGGCTTCACTAGTTCTCAGAAAGAAAATGAGACAGTTACCGTCTGAAATTACTCAAATGGGAGTGTGAAGCAACAATGAAACAGTAAAACCATTTTTGCAATTACATTTCAAAATACAGAAATGCTTATTTAATGCCATCAACAATAGTATTTAACAGAAATGCTTGACCGTCAACAAGCCATGGATGTATTTAATTTATTCTGAACAATAAGGGTTCCGAATGAATTTACACTAGCAGATTCTAAGGAATTATCCAAGAAAATCAGTCGTAATGGAGCAAAATTGTGCCAAAGAGCAAATACATCTAGGCAAATGTAATGGGTTGAACCTAGTAGTAGCTAAGCCCCACACAGCTGTCCACTCACTGTGCCACAGGAGATGGGGGAAGATAATAAGAAGGGCAAAAGCAAGATAACTCCTGGCTTAAGATAATGATAGGTTAGTAGATAAAGCAAAAGCTGTGCTCACAAGAAAAGCAAAATGAGGAATTAATTCACCTCTTCCCACAGGCAGGCAGGTGTTCAGCCATTGCCAGGAAAGCCAGGCGTCATAACGAGCAATGGTTACTTGGGAAGGCAAATGCCATCACTCCAAATGTCCCCCCTGCCTTCCTCCTTCATTCCCACAATTTTCACTGCTAAGCATGATGCCATATGACATGGCCATGGTGACCCCAATCAATCAGTCATCTGTCCCAGCTGTGTACCCTCCCAACTTCTTGTGCACCTGCAGCCCTCTTACTAGGACAGTGTGAGAGCACAAAAGACCTTGAAGCTGTGCAAGCATTGATTTGCAATAACTAAAACAACCCCGTGTTACCAACAAATCCAGAACACAGCACCATATAAACTACTCTGAGGAAAATTATCTACATCCCACCCAAAAGCAGCACAGCTAAGTTTCTCAAAGCAGATTTTGCCAACTGTATTTCACCCTTTATGTAGGACAGTTACATCAAATAAAATTGTATTTATTTTTAGTTTTCATATATATTAGCTGTTTCTATTCTACATCTTCAGATACCCAATTAATAGAGAAAGAAACTGATAAGCGGGTGAGTAAAACCAATAGATTATTTTCATAAAAATCAGAGCATTATTATGCATTTGTGATATTTTGCTGTTGTCTTTGATGCTGTGGTGGAAACACTCTAGATTTGACTACGTACATAGACCACTGCTGACATTCTACAAATAGGGTTCTTGGGACAAGTGTTTTATTTTTGCTACTAAAATCTAAGATGAATTCAAAAATGCACACAAGAGCGCACACACACAAAATATTTGATTTTATTTACTTTTCATTATAGATTTATTTAACTATATTAGATAATTTATATCTATCTATTTATTTATCTATAACAAGAATTATATATTAAATAAATTTAGTTAACCAGTAAACATTACAACAATTTTGATTTCAGTTGTGATTAGAACTGAGATATATTAAAAACACTTGATCTTATAACACTCCTTTGAATACCTAGCTCTTTTCGGATTTAGACAAAACTGTGTGCCAGAAAATGTATTTCTATGATACTACCAGATTAATTCATCTCATAAAAGCTATACAGTTGCAGCCAAATTGATCCTTAAATTGGTCATTTGTATGTGAAGTCATTATAACAAATAGGACTACTTGTGCTCCCACAGGTAGTTCAGTGCATAAAGTAGGATCAGACTCTTATACATGTATGTACATTGTTCCTGGGAGTTATTTCATTAACTACTTAATAAAGGAAGTTTTTCACACACAGGTGTTTCCAGAACCAGAGATAGAGTTCACAGCATTTAGTAGCGTAGTTCAAAAAGTACTGTTGCATTGCTATCTCTTACATTTTTCTAATCTATGAAATACTTTTCATCTTAACATTGCTTCCCTGAAACCACAACAAAAGATACAAACATTTTTATCAGAAGCAATATATATTTACACATGCAAACATATTTTAATATTTAGTTTATATACACATGCACACACATACTAAAAATTGTATTTCTGTTTGCAAGCAGTCATCTCACTGTTACCATGTAAGATTTTAGTAACTGCTCAGGAGAAATACAGGTATATTAGTAATTCAGTTTGCATCTCTATTCAACTTGACAGAGTTAAACTTACTTCCCACCAATGATACTAGTGTTAAAACATAACATGTCAATTAAATCTTATGGAGTGTTAGGTGTTAAGGGTTTTTTCAATTTTGATTGCTATGATGATATTTAAACTAAAAAAAAAAAAAAAAATACAATCCCAAACGATTTAAATAATCCTCTGAGCACTTTTATAATTTTAAACACCAACTTTACCTTGTAAATTATTACTGGTTTTATGTATGTCTGTCAATTCCAAGCACAATGGGAGATCTGCCTAGCTCAGCTAACCTAAGATATATGCAATTAGCAAAGACACAGAGCGGTGCTTGTGCTGAGTAGCCAATTTCCTTCTCCTGTTGTGTTAATAATCCTCACATAATTATAAAGTAGTGGGTCATAGTAGTTCTACTTCAATGCATGGAGAATACTAGTTGCCTGCTTAATGTACTGTTACCATGAAGCAAATTCCAGAGATTTATAACCTTGTTTACTACTTTCCCACCCCACCAATAATTGAAAAGGATTCAATTCTTCATTGGAAGTAAAATACACAATAGTAGTACAGATTGTATTTGTTACCTTGGTAACAAATACTCCCTTTACAATAACTTCAAATATGTTTTCTTGTATGGAATGTTTATTACAGGTTTTAATAAGCGTGGCTGTAAATAAGGTGCATTTGGCATGATGGCCTCAACATGAACTTTTTAAAGCTAGGGGTTTGTAGTAAAGAGCTATGCAACTTGTCCATAATAATGGAATTGTGTCAGAGAAAAATTGCAGGAACACTTTTTCTTTTTTTCCTATCTTATAACTAATCTTTACCAGTTGACGTAAATAGTACTCTTTCTACAGTGTGGTATGCTGCTGGGTTCTCAGAATTTTCTGTGAAACTCTTGAAATATCTACACATGGGATAAGGCAGACCAGTGGACCAAATGATCATGGATTCCTGTGTCAAAAGATGATTGAACTAATCAGTAGAATTCTTAAAATCTACATCCTTTTCAAAAATATTTTCATTTAAATTGACAGGCATTTCCCACAGAACAAAGTGCTGTAGTGGTATGTGTTTCATGTAATTCTGTCGCGGTCTAACCCCAGCCAGCAGCTATGTACCATGCAGCCGCTCCCTCATTCCCCTCCCCCACTTCTGAGGGATGGGGGGGAGAACTGGGGAAAAGGTGAAACTTGTGGGTTGAAATAAGAAAAAATTAATAATTGAAATAAAAAAAAAGACAACAAACCAAATAACTGTAATGAGAAGGAGAGAGGGGGAGAAAAGAATGAAATCCAAAGCGGAAAAAACCCCAAGTGACGCACAATACAACTGCTCACCACCCGCTGATTGATGCCCAGCCAGTCCCCCAGCAGGCCCTGGCCAACTCCCCCTAGGTTATATACCGAGTATGATGTTCTGTGGTATGGAACATCCCTTGGGTCAGTTCTGTCTTGGCTGTGTCCTTTCCCAATGTCCCGTGCCCCCCTAGCCCTCTTGCCGGCAGGGCTTGAGAAACTGAAAGTCCCTGGCTCGGTAGAAACATCACCCAGCAACAACCAAAACCATCTGTGTGCCATCAGCATTGTTCTCATACTAAATCCAAAACACAGCACTGCACCAGCTACTAAGAAAATTAACCCTATTCCAGCTGAAACCAGGACAAATTCTAATCAGTATTTTTATTGCTTATCTAGTGTTTATAATAATAATTCCAAATAATAATAAATAATAATAATAATAATAAAATCCCCACCAATTTTAATGCTTTGGCTGCAACAGCCTTTATTCTTTGCTCCAACTGGCAAAGCCATCTACTGGAGGCAGCCACTTGCTGAGAAACCTAGAAATCAAAAGCAGATATTCTAAATTTTGTCAGTCCCTTTTGCAAGCTGGGTATTTTAAGTCAGTCTCTAGCTACAGGTAAAGGAAGTGTCCCAGCTCACACTGATTCCCTGGACTATCAATTAGCTTTCCTGAGTCTGGAAGAATCAGCAACTTGGAAATGTTATTTTTTCCTATATTATATTTAGTCTGTGTCTTCTTTGTGGTAAAATTTCATACTAACTAATGTTTAGTATGGCAAATATGGGAATATTACTATGTTCCAATCATGGCCCTGCCTGAGTGGAGAGATGGACAAGATGACCTAAAGGCACCCTTTCTAACCTCAAACATGTGATTTGGCAGAAATTTCAAGAAAAAAAAGTGTGTAGACAAAACACTAGGCAAAGATACTCTATTGTAAATCCATGGATATTACTGCAGAACTAAATTTATTTTAATGAGTTACCAAATCATTACATACTAAGTTTAAGTTTTAAAGGATTAAGTTTTACCAGCTGTAGAAGTTTAAAGTTCTAACAAATTCCTCATACTTAAGCAACACATCAAAGAGGCCTATGGACACAAACCCATTTCAAAAGAGACATGACGTCTAACAAGATAATGAGACTGTTTGCAGGGATAGTTTATGATTCAAATTAAGCATTTCAAAGGAATTCAGAGTGGGCAGTCAGGCCTTTGAAGCTGTCTAGAGGTAACAACCGAAGATTTCCATTTCAAAGGGAGTATAAATCAGGGTCTGGATGGACCTGTGCAAATGGAACACAAACTGTAGTTCAAAAGTCAGTGAACAATTTACATAGGGTTAACTGAAGCCATTTTTACAATCCCATAGCCCTAATCCTTTGCAATCCTACACTTTTCCATGACAGATTGAAGACCTCCATATTTTAGTGGCTATACAGTTACATCATTAAAACATGTTTAAAAAGATATGACAAGTGTCAAGGGCCAAATAGTCAAAAGCTAACAGATCCTAGATTTATGATTGCTTATTAAAACATCATTATTTTGTCATGCTACACAGCATACATACATAATTTGAGCTGTGAAACAAACAATAGTTGTGTGAATAGACAGGAAGAGTACATAAATTCTGTAATCAAAGACTTGGATTTACAGGGACACAAAGAGAAGGTCACAAAGACCTTAGGTAAGGGTTTTTTTTCTGACAGCTGAACACTTCTATAATCTAAATATAAATCATTAATATAGCTATTTCACATCCATATTCCTCCTCTACAAAAAGCAAAATCAACAGAAAGAATACACTGCAGGACAGTGGGAGCTAATCCTGTTGTGTGACTGCTGGAGAAATCATTCTTTCCCTAGGGTATAAGACTGTGATGTCTCAGAGTGACACACTCACCCATTTGCTGTCACACACAGTCATGCTTTTCTCCCTGAACACTGAAAGACAACTCTTGCACTCTGCCGTATTCGGAGATGAAGGTGGGGAGTTAAATCCAACAGCAAGGTCTGTCTTTGCACACATCATTTTGGCTGCTCTCATGGTCTAGGTGCCCAGTATGTTACTAGGTTTGGATAGCCTAAAAGTGGGCTCACTCTTAGTTTCCCTTAAAGTCGGTATAACTGTGTTGAAACCAATCTCTCTCTCTTTTTTTTCTTTGTTTTTCTTTTAATTTCTCCTTTTTTCTCAAGAATTTTTCATATTTTCTAAATCTGTGTAAGTTCAGCAAAAGCAGCAAAAGTAGGAGTTGAGACAGATGTGTTATAACTGAGATGTAAAGGCATTAAGGCATTAAAAAGGTATTTCTTGATTGTTTTAATCACACAGTGGTTCTAAGTTGCATTAGAGAACATCTCAGTACTCAGGATGTGTCAGCATAGTTGCCATTGTTACCACTGATGAAAACATATATTTACTCCTTCTAAAAAGGTGTTTGATGATCATTATATTTGGATATAATAAGTATAGTAGTAGTAGTAGTAGTAGTAGTAGTAGTAGTAGTAGTAGTAGTAGTAGTAGTAGTAAATAAGAATAAGAATAAGATTGTAGAGCAAGTTACTCTAATCAAATCATTTTAACTGAGGCAGTTGTTTCCCTACGATGAGAAACTGGTGGTCTCCAAAGACAATACTGATGTCAAGGATTTGCTGGGTAAATAAACTACCCAGCATAAAACCAATTGGGTGAAGAGATTATGATGCAATAAAATGCAAAGACGGTCTGTGTATGTGTGTGTGCACACAGTCACACACTTACAGGTGGGGGGCGGGGGGGATGTGGGAGAGAGAGGGAAAGATTTAAGAGAAGATAAAGCAGAAATAGAACAAAATTTTCTTTTTTGACTCTGGGCTGTAAGAAACCCTGTTGCATCAAACTATTCAAAGGTCTGATAGAAGATACATGCCAGATAATTCACAGAAAAAGAGATCAGTTTTTACTTTCATCTTTACAGCTGAACATTTTGTCTGACTATGCTTGAACATATTTTCTTCAGTTCTTAAAAGCCTTCTTTTAAAAAAAGACCAAATATGAGGTATGAGAACAATAATTTACTAGACTCTTCATCCAGTTAGGCATGTAGTCAGTTTGAAAGCAGAAGATACTTCCCCTTATTTAGTCTTTATTACCCCCTTATTTCAAGGAAAGCTTTTGTTTGCTGTTTTTGGGGTTTTTTTTTTTGTTTTTCCAAATTGGATTTTAGCCAACCTTTCTGATGAATCATTCAGGAGTATATCATAACCAGTAGTAGATGCTATGGAAAGAGTGTATAAACATCACGGAAATTCAGTAATAGTTTTCTGGATCTGCATTCCCAGCTTCTAGCTCTCTAGCAACAGCTATGCAAATAATACTACCAAGGGCAGGAAAAAGAAAAATGAAAAAAAAAAATGGTGGAAGAAAAAAGAGAGCTATGACCTTATGACCTCTGTTTTAATACAGTGAGATTACAATAGATAATACTGTACCTCCCAAGGACTTAGCCAAACAAAAACCACTAACATAAGTGCATTGCTTCCAAGTTTTCAGTGTAGAAGAAATAATAGAAGACAGAGTTGACCACGAATTGAATGCAGAGAAGGAGGTGTACAGCTTCATTTGAAAGAAGGATGTGCAAAAGAAAAAATGTAACTTGAAGCAATAATGCAGAAAGAAGTGCAGGCAGGAAACAGTCGTATCAAGGACAAAGGAAAACCAAGGGAAAATGTGATTATTTAGGTTTTCAGACTTTAGAAAGGGTGATCCGATTTGAGATTTAGTAAAAAAAATAAACATTGCCATAAAGATGGTGAAAGTGAAAGAGAAAGAAAAAGGTAAAAAAAAGTTGTACCAAAATGATAGGCAGTTTGTTAAAGGAGTTGAGATAAGGAATTCATCACAAAGAGGGGGAGAGAGAAGATTGCATATGACTTTTCTCACGATAAGTGATCAGACAGATTGCAAAATATATGGTGTACGCTTCTAGATAAAGGAAATGGGTGACAAGAGAAGATTAAGCAAAGGGAGAGGTTCAGATGTTGTTTGGCAAGAAAGATAAATCACAGAATCATAGAATAACAAAATGATTTAGGTTGGAAAGGACCCTTGGAGGCCGTCTGGGCTAACTCTCCTGCTCATTCAGGCGCATGTAGTGTAGGTTGCCCAGGACCATGTCCAGACAGCTTTTGAAAATCTACAAGGAGAGAGAGCTCACCACCTCCCTGGGCAATCTGTTGCCATGCAAAGTCACCCTCCCAGGGAAAATAAGAATAGTAATAAAAAAATCTCCTTATGTTCAGGAGGTCTCCTTGTTTCGGTTTGTGCCCATCGCCACTTTTCCTGTTACCATCTTCTTTGCGCTATCCCTTAAGGTATTTATATACTTTGATGAGATTCCTCTGTGAGTCTTCTCTTCTCTGGCCTAAATAAACCAGCTCTCCCAGCCTTTACTCATGGGAGACAAAATTGTACAAAATAACAATAATGAATCATACAGCCATCTCAGACACATTGTTATAGTTAACATCTCAGTTATCTCTAGTTTCATTGATGACATAATGAATAGGTGTGAGTAAAAAGTATCATCAGTGAGCTGAACAAGGCCTTTATGGTATGTAACTGAACATTACATGTGATGTAGAATTCATTTTATATATCCCTTATGAAGGGTTTACTTTACTGATACTGAATCTGCAGTAGTATTTACTGATACTACCAGAATCTACAGACATTTAAGCAAAGTTTCCAGGAGGTACTATTACTTTCATGCTTTGCCATGTCTCCTCTTAACTGAATTGTTGTAACAACCCCATGACAGTACCATGACAAGAGAGATGTGGTTTAAACAGGAGCTTTAGTTAAGGGATGAAAATAAGTGTTTTACACATATAAATCCTGCCAAAAAAAAAAATAATAATAAAAAAAAAATCCTCACATGCACATGAGTATGTGTCCAGCCATTCCCAAATTAACTGTGATCAACTTGTTCAGATGCGTGGCAATAATAGCTTAAACTTTTGAATAATGAATTGAAGGTGCTTACAAAGTTTTCTGAATAGGAATAGGTTATGCATGTCATAAAACAACCAGGTGTTGCCAACATACAAAGACAGAGAGAATGTGAACACAAGAACTCAGCTCTGGACAAAACAGAACCCACATGAAATTTGTATAACGTCATTTAATTAGTAAGTAAATTGATTAATTTTTTATCTTTATTTACAAATAAATTAAAGCCATTAAGCCCAGAGGGTGAATCCCTTATCTTACAGATCACTTCATTCCCCCACATAAGTTTTGGTAGCAGGACAGATTTGCAATGTGATCAGACTAATATCTAAGGAACCTACAGCAACAGTTCTGGATATTGGTTCATTATGCACATCAAAAGAAATAATTTGAGAGCTGCATTTTTTTCCTGTTTACCAAGCAAAAAGATATAATCAATTTAAGATGTCAAGCTGTTGTTAACATCCATAACTTCAGTCAGTATGAGTAATTAGTTCAATATCACTGTGTATGCCTTTCAGTTCTATTTTTTTTTCCTACTCAGATGGTAAAAATGGTCTAAGTTGTTTAAAGGAACAAAAAATTAAATAAACAAAAATCAGACTTCTTAAATTAGTTTGTTTCTAGAAATGTTGATGAAGTCTATAACTTCAATAGGTTTGGACATTTATACCTAATTAACAGAAAAATACAACACATTTAGTCTGAAGTATTTTCAACAGGAAAATTTATTACTTTAGCATAGTTACATCTCAAACACATTTAATAAAAGGAATCATATGGCACATACAAATTTGTGTGCACATTCGGGTAATTATTCTTTTTATTCCTGTTTGGTTAAAATTAGCTAATGTATTGTTTTCCTGCAGTAAACGTCCACAGTCCCTGCTCCTATTGAGACAAAAATAGCCAAATCTTTCATTTAAAATAAACTATCAAATAAAAGAAAATTCTTTCAACTAAACATTGGTTAAAGAATACTTTTGGTATCAGTTATACCAAAGCGTATTAATAAGGATGTCACTGACAAAAGAGTATAGTCAATATTTTCTTAACCAACCCATGGCATCTGATCATCTTAGCTACCTACTGATGAATTATGAAAGTTCCCTTCACTAGTATTTTTGTGTAGGTTTTGGGTTTATAGTAAATGAAGCACAATGTTAGATAAGAATTTTGAGAAGGATAAGGTAATATTACTAGTCCCATCTGCTTTCCCTAACTCATTTAAGGTCTCTCAGAATATCAACAGGTACTGTAGATATACTGTTGATTTCTTGACTCTTGAAGTACACTTAGCTCTCAGGATACACTTAAATTAAACGCAATATGCTGGATATATGTCCACTGGAGGCACCAAATGAGAAAATTGAACCTAGTATTTTGAAACAAAGCGTACAATTAGACAATATACATACTTTCTCACTTTTAATTTTCTTGTAACCTTTAATATAGGGATAAATTCTCTCTGTCGGACTACTTACAGGTACTTAACTTGCCCTTTGGGTTTTCTTAGGTTAATTGAAAGCAAACCCTCCTTCATCTATAACTTCAAACCAAATGAGTTATATTTTTCAGTCCTTTCTAAATGAATAAATGTACATGGTTCAACACTGAACAGAGAATATGAAAGCCAGTTTCTTGTCCAGGGTCAGAGAACTATGTGAGGAAGTATCTCTGAGCTTAAAAGTATTCGACCAGCTCTACCATCAGGAAAGAGATGGTTCAAATTATTTGTTGCCTGAAACTGCCCCCAGAAATTGCTTTGATTCCTTTCTTGGTTCCCATACAGGACAACCCTGTTTATAGTCCTTGGAACTGGCTATAATTTTTATACCCATTACCATACTTCCATGTTTTGTTTTGTTTTGTTTTGTTTTCTAATGGTAGGAACAAAAATAATTGTTTAATGAAGGCAGATACTTGCTATCTTTACCAAACCAGTGACAAATATGCAGATTCCCAACCCCAGAAATCTCCAAAATCCCCAAGAAACTGAAAATTTTAATGCAGAAAGAAGACAGATCATGTTGATGTTTTTAATGTTATACTGAAACCCTTTTCCTTTCCCCTCACTTCCCAATAAGAACAGGACCAGAGGGGGTGGTGGTGGTTGTGGTGGTGGTGGAAAAGAACAAAACCACGCACACACAAAAAGCCACCCACCAAAACCAAAAACAACCTACTGAAAACTTCATTTTGAAGCTAAAAGTAAATAATCTCTCAACAAAACATATGACAGCTATGCAGTAACCTTGCTCTGTGGATCACACTAAAATCAAACCCCATTTAAGAGCTTGACTGCTTTGACTGACCACCCATCTAAAAATAAAAATCAATGTGTAGTAAGTATGTTACAAAATTTTACACCTGACTACTCTGAGGTAACAAGAACCAGAATGTACTGGTGGAGGCTATCACACTACATCTATCAAGCCAATATATAATTCCCTTTTGGATGGTACTGTTTGGCTAAATCACTTAACTTGATGTTTTCTCCTGCAAGATCAGGGACTTGGCTGCAAAAGTGGCATGTCTGCAGTCTTCATGCTCATTATTCAGAGCCTCATACCCAGCCCTTTTGAAAAAGAATGAGCCCTACAGTGGAAAAAAAAGTATCTAACAACTATGGCCTTCTCTTGGCAGGAAAGAACTAAAATTTAGATTGACTGTTCTCCCATTTTGCTATATATTGACATAGAGGAGCAAGACACAGCAGTGTTTCTCTTTCTGTGTAGTAGTGGGGTGAATTTAGCTGAGGTTGTGAAACACAGACGTGATTCTTCCTGATGTTTATTGTTCAGGAAACAGTTATTTTATCATATAGTACTGGAGACTTTGAGACATGAGCAAGTTTGCTTTAGAAACCACCCTACAGATCTCAAGGAATACATGGCATTTTTTCTGTTATGAAAAATGGTAGTTTTTCTCTACAATCAAAAATAAATTGTTATTTCTGAATTAAATTAGTCCTATTTCTGAAAAGCAAACCCATTATTTCTGTCCCTCATTTTAATAATTAACCACCTGCAAGAAGAAATGGTTAAAATATCATCTTTGGACTTTGTTCCTTCTATTCAAAAGCAGAGGATGTAACCAAGTCCTGATTTATCAAGTAATCGAACAGGTGTGTAGGTTAAGATCAAGGGGACCCAAAGGAGCTACCTGTATGAGATAAGCTTATTAAAGCTTGCTACATGTTCAGAAGCCTTGATGAGTCAGCATCTTCCTAATCTTCATGAGTTATTGAAAATATCTTCAGATATGAAATAAACTTTTTGTGGATGAATGAGAGTTGTGGCACCTCTATTTGTCACTCAGTAAGAATGGAAATTGAAAAGGAAAGGGTGTTCAAATATATATACATAACAATAAATCAGAAATCATTCACTGAGCAATTAAATTACATTTTCCCCTATTTAAGAAGAGTGAGAATGTCACTAACTCAGATTAATATGTCTACTAAGAACAGGGAAATATATAAAACTGCACAAAACTGAAAAATGTTGTAAAGTGTGTTGTATCATTTCAAAATCCCTAACAAACAACTGTTAACAACCAAAAAGTTCCTACTTTCAGTAATTAAAACCTTTTTTCAGTACAAGTAAATACTTCTTGCTAGGCTCCCTATGCATTTGAAAACAAAAGTGCACTTGTAACAATCCCTATAGGATGACTTCTGGGGACATAATTACACTCCAAATATTTGAGTGTAATTTTGTTGAAGTCATTAGAGCTATTGATATACAGGAAGTGAAGCCTATTCATGGAATAAGGTAGAGGCTTCAACATAGTTATTGCAGAATTCCAACTTTTAACTTGTAGGTTCTTACTATCATGAAATACAAAATAAACAATATCAACAGCAAATAACAAAAATAAGGACAGTTCTTGGGGCAACTTATCATTTTTATATTTATTTGGATTTTTCTCTACTATTTTTATGATGGTCCTTAAAATTTCTCCTCATAAAAACTATTAAAGAACTTAGGCAGAGCTTCTTCAGTCACTTTCCTGAAACAGCTGAGGGTCTAGCAGTGACAGAAGTTGAATACAGAGCTTTGACTGGTCCTTTTTACCAGCTGTACTAATAAATCAATTTGATGGTATGGATCATCCTGATGCATTCTTTCGTCTAATGCTGCTAACGTGGAAGGGCTGTTGTTTTACTATTGGGCCTTCATTTGCCATACTGGCCAGCTGTTCTGAAAAACCAGATGTTTGAACAGAAAAATAAACAGATGACCTAACTGAGATAAAAAGCTTACAAAGAGCTTGATTTTTTTCCCTCTGCATAGCTGGTCTTCTGCATCAAAGCTTGATACATCTGAAATTCTGTAAGGCTAAAAGTATTTCCGTTAAATCAGCCCCAAGCAGGCATACAAACACATTTAATACAATTTAAAAAAAACTATAACACTACTTTACAGAAGTCCTAAACTGCTACAAAAGTACTTTGTACAGTGCATTTCTATGCTTTGAAACAAAGCTATTTTTGAGTCCAACAGACTGGAATTGATTTTCCTGCTTTCATATGTTTTAAAATTAATATGGGTAACATGGGTAGAAGGTTATGTTTTGACCCTATTACTATTACATTCATTAAAAATTAAAATGAACGTTCTTATCAATGCATGTTTTATCTGAATCTAAATCCTGGGCAATTTTGTCTTAGAAAATACACTGTGCACTTTATTATGATATAGAAAGCTTCAAAGACTGCCTTGCTACTATAAGGCTCAAGGTTTTTGTGATAGTATCCATCTAGTTGTGTATGAACAGCCACCTAATGTGTGTAGATTAACAGTGACTGCATGTGTTAAATCAAGTTTAGCACTGAACATCATTTTACAAAAAATGTTGTGTATGCGGTGCATGACACTCCATCCTTCTGTTATCCTTTTAAACACCTAAATGGTCACTAACTCTATACTGTGGGAAAGTCTCAGAATGATCAATAGCTTCACCTCCATAACGCTAAGTATTAGCATTCTGGATTTATAGGTGGAGAACCAAAGATGAATGTGGCAGAAATAACTTGTAGATCTTACCCTTATGTGCAACTAAGAATGACATGCAGCTGGGTGACTGGCAGCTGATGTTGATACAATTCTTCTGTGGTGACTGGGAACCTTTGTATGATTTATGGAGTAAGTTTTTCCTCTGATTATCAACTTGTCTCAATCAAATTATTTAGACAAAAGTCCACACTTTGGTATGAGTTTTGGAGTCTGGACAAAGACCTTATGCTTAGGTATGAGATCCACATGCTCTATGGCAATGAAGAGATGAAGCTCTATTTCTCCTTAGCTCTCAGAGGAAAGAGACTACCAAAAGCCAGTGAAAAGGGAATTACTCAGAAATCAATTCAGAACATAGATATGATTTAGGTTTTCGGAGTCACTCTAACCAAGCACAGCTTTGTGCCCAAGTAGTAGAACTCTACTGGGTTACAGTAGTTTCAACTGCTGTGCTGGTGTAACATTGAGACTTCTAATACCAACAGTAAAAAAAATAAAATAAAATAAAAGCATAAAAGTTTGGCTTTAGTTAAATATACTACATTGTAGACATTAATAGCTGAAACTAGAACTGCCTTAGCTTCATCTGCAACAGAAGAATAAATAAGCAAGACTTTTAATGTTAACCCAAAGTTACTGCATTGTGAGCTAGGATAAGAATTTATATTACTATAGATACTTAACAATAATTCTTTCTCATTTCTGTTGTACAGTAAGGGTATTTTATTGTAAGACAGCTTATTCACTCTGAAGAGTGGAAAACTAAACTTTGAAAATGGTTCTCAACTTAGCCGTTTCCTCTCAGTGAATACTAAGAATGTCTAAATAATGAGCAGTGTAATGTAAATAAGGAAGAAGGGTTGGCATGATATGGTAAACTATGAATTTATATGCAGAAAAGTCTTCCAACTCTTTGTATAAGATAGGTCAAGTTGCCTTTCTTTTGTCATTAAAGTATACAATACTGTTGGTCTTAAGGCTAATTCTTGAAGAAACTACCATGTACCCTCTTTTCAACATGACAGATATCCTTTCAACAACTTTCTCATCCACCTTTGAATTTTCTTTTGATTATCCTTTACTCAAGTTTGATTAATAATTTCTCATGTGTATGAAAAGTTTTACTGAAGTCCAGAGGGGTCAATAAAGACTTTACATGGACCTTACAGAAAGGTAGACATAAGTTAAGAAGCAGGGAAAAGGAGACTACTGGAAACAAAAAGTCATCCTTTAAACAAGAGAAGCCAGTTCCCAACAGGGAAAATGTTAAGTCACAATCAGAAAAGCCAAAAATGATTCTGAGCATCAACTTGCTAAAATCATGAAAGCTAATAAAAGGCAGCATTTTCAAACATCTGCCTTAGAATTCATCAGGCCAATATGTGATTAAGGTTTAGAAGGAATATCAAAGAATATTGATCCATAGTAGAAAAGTCAAATGAATTTCTTTTTGGTCAATATTCAGTACAGAACTGCTTACAGAAGTTTCCCAAAAAAGCTGTTCTTCACAGAGGACAAGGGATTGGTTCTTACAAAAAATCAGTATAATAGAATTTATAATAAACTGGTTAAGTGAACAGTAACAGATTGCATTAATGAGATGGTATTTTCATTCAAGTGCTCCGGAGGAACTAAACCGCTAAATTTCTGTTATGTGGAACCCACCACTGTCATTAAGGTCTATGACAAAAGAAAAAAAAAAAAAAAAAAAAGTGTGACATCAATTTTTAGAAGAGTAACTATGATAGTTCCAGAAATCTACAGCCCTTTGTTTCTGACCTCTGCAATGAGCACAGTAGCAGTACAGTTCCTTGCTGTAGTAAAGAATTTGATCATCTACATTATTAATGTTACCGGGGAGGAACCCCCAAAATTTTCACAATCTAAAACTTTCTTTGAATATTCAATACCACTGTGGAAGAATAGCAGTTATGGTGATTTGTGATTGTAGATTGTAGTAAAAACTATGTAGGAAAGAAGGTCAATGGTAAGTTACAAATTTTGCTAATAAATAAGGTAACCCAAATGAAAGTTGACTTTGAAGAGTTACAGAAGGATCTTACAATGTTGAATGAGTATGCTGAAATTATTTGCCAGGATAAAGTCTTTATCAGTTCAAAGTAATTTACATGGGAAAAAAAAAGCCTAAACATACTAAGATAATGATGTCTTATTACTACCCAGAAAAGTAATAGTAGATAGTTGCTTGAAATGGTCAGTTAAAGCCTTAATAACATTTAAAATGCCATACAAAATACTAGGAAGCAGCAGAGAATTCAGGATAGATTAGAAATCACTGTCACTCTGCTACTACATAAATTCACATTTAAAATGCAACATAAAGGTTCAGGTCATTCCTGCTAAAACAGTAACCAGCAGAACTAGGAAAGCACAGCAAAGAGTCAAAACAACGCTCAAAGGAAAAATGGTCTCCATAGAAGGATACATTAATTAGCCAGGAACCCTTTATCTTGGAAAAAAGTCAGCAGATAGGAGAGAAAAGTGTGCTAGATGTCTATAAAATTCCGAATAATAATAATTCTGAATAATACTCACTCTTTCTCCTATGTATTGAGTTTACATGGCAAGGATTTTCTAGTGGGGTGGCTGTAAGGGAGCTTATTCAAGAAGACACCAGAAGCTGCCCCCAAGTCAGACAGAGCCAGTTTCAGCCAGCCCCAAGATGGAGCCACTGCTGGCCAAAGCTGAGCAAGTCCATGACAGTAACATCTCTGTGATATTGTGTTGAAAAGTAAAAAGCACTGCACAGCAGCTGAGAGAGGAATGAGAAAAAGTGAAAGAAGCAGCCTTACAGACACCAAGGTCAGCGAAGAAGGAGGGAGAAGAGGTGCTCCAGGTGCAAAAGCAGAGATAACTCTGCAGTCAGTTGGGAAGACCACAATGATGCAGATTGTCCCTTTGCAATCCATGAATGACTGCAGTAGACCAGATGTCCACAACTGCAGCCCATGGAGGACCCCATGTCGTAGCAGGCAGATATGCCCTGAAGAAAGCTACAACCTGTGGAGAGCCCATGCAGGAGCAGATGTCTGGCAGAAGCTGAAGCCCATGGAGAGAAGCCCATGCAGGTGTAGGTTTTGTGGCAGGACCTGTGACCCTGTTGGGCATCCACACTGGAACAATCTGTTCCTAAAGGACTGCACCCTGTGGGAATGACCTATGTTGGAGAAGTTCATGAGGGACTGTATCTCATGGGAGGGACTCCTTGCTGGAGCAGGGCAAGAGTATGGGGAGGAAGGAGAGGCAGAGGTGAAGGGCTATAAACTGACTGCAACCCCAGTTCCTCATCCCCCTGTGCCACTTGGGCGTAGGGGGTAGAATAGTTAAGAGTGAAGTTGGGCCTGGGAAGAAGAGAGGAGTGTGGGAAAGGTGTTTTCATCCTCCTGTTACAATTAATTGGCAATACATTAAATTAATTTCCCCAAGTCAAGAATGTTTTGCCCATGATGGTAATTGGTAAATGATCTTCCTTTCTTTACCTCAATCCATGAGTTTTTTCCCACTGTCTGCTGAAGAGGGGGAGTGGCTTGGTGGGCAGCTAGAGAAGGTCAACCCACCACATCCTAACATAAACATTAGTGAGTGCTCATTCAATTGTCTGGAAGCAGGTTTAAGACAAATTCAGTAAGAATTTTTTTTTTGACCCTTAAAAAGGCAAAAGTCATTGCCATACGTTCTTAGAAAACATTTGGTAGTGGTGCTGTGCTTTAATGTATGAAGTGTTTTAACATTCAGAGACAGTAAATGCCATACTCCAGTGCATTCACTTAAAGAACAGTATGACTTAACCTCAGAAGTAACTTTGACTTTCATGCCTCCTCCATCCCCATTATCCCTTACTTCTTTATTCACAACATAGATCATCCATGTTGAAAAACAAAGGTAAAAACATATGAAATGTTCCGTCATGACAAGGTTGCAGTTTTACAGGAATGGCTCAGTGTAGCGAGGCAGTGGGAAATGAGGACTGTCCCAGCTGCTCTAGGATGCGGTCTCAGTTTTCCTGTGGAGTGTTTCTGTAATCAGTGATCAATGCATCACTGGATGAGCAAAACACAGCAGGGATCCTGCGTCTAATTCAGAAGTAGAAATATATGACCATATAGAAATATATGACCATAACCTATGCTACACCACAACTGCCTGCAAATCTCATCCTGAGAATCTTCAGGGCTGTACCAGCACAGGGGTGTGTCTGCTGTTCCCAGGGCTCAAGTTAGTTCCTCAGCATGGCACTGGCACTACCCAACAACTAATTTCCCACTATCTGTATTGCGGCACATATGTACGCTCTCAGTCCTTCTGTGTTTCTCCATACACAAAACAGGAGGCAAAAATACTTGGTTTTCTTTCCTTTAGAAATGTAGGAAGTCATTACTATTTGTACAAAGGGTTTACAAACAGAAAGTTCAGCAAGATTTTTACCCAGCCAAAGTTGGTGGAAGTTCTGCCACTGACTTCCATAAGGCCAAGGTTTTCACCACCTACGTAAGCTCTTTGCTGTTAAGAACTAAAAGGTACTGATTTACACCTTCTATCTTAGGTTTTGGTGTTGTGGTTTTTTTATTTATTTTTTCTCTGACTTTCTTGGAGTAAATTTTTCTTTGCTTGCCTTCTGCTCAAAAAAGCTTTTTTTGTTATGTAACCATGAAATTAATACACTTTCCCCCGTATGTTCAGATCAGAATTTTTCCACTTGAATTACTGAAAATTGGTTTGAAAGGGAATAAAACTATTTTTTGAATGGACACATAAAAGCAAAAGGTGTTATAAATGGTTAAGGCTGCCAGTTTCACAAACACAAAATAGGGTTTCTGGTGAGTTGTATGGATTGCATCTTGGAGGTGTAATGGTTAAGTTCATGCATTTGGGGAAGATTTGTTAACTTGTTAATTTAACACCACAGTTTCTTTCTTTCATTAGGGAAAATTTTGCTGTTCCCTGAATGCAAAACTGCATTTATGGAGATTTCGCTGATTAGAAGAAAAGAAATTAAGGATCACTTCTAGTGTAACACAGTTTAGCAAAAGTTATTTTAGATAGCTGAAGATCTGTCTCCTAACCTATGCATTTTACCCATTCTGTAAAATTATTATAATTTTTTTTGTAATTCTGCAGTTATCAAATGTATCTTTGTATTTGTTACAGATAAGATGCTGAATCTACATTTCCTGACTACTATCCTATGCATGGGTACCTGAACACCTTATATCTTTTGATGTTAGTATTCCATGTGTCTACAAGGTAGGTTAGCATTCTTTTAAGAACTGAGACAAAGGCAATGAATTTCCCAAACTGCCAATGGGATCTGAACATCATGAACTTAAAACTAAGGCTGTTGTCAGTGAGTTGGTCTTCTATCCTGAACAGGAACAGCAACAATTCCAATATTAGATCCTCCCAGATATAACTTACTTTTTTTTTTTTTCTTTTTTTTTTTTTTCCCCAGAAAGGGACATCAATTCACCTAAATCAAGTGTTTTCCCTGAAGTGGATTAGTTTTGCAAAATCTCTGTTAAAAATAAATAAAAAAATAAAAAATTAGATTTCCACTGGAAAGCTCAGAGCTTTAATGCCACCTTACCCACCCTGCTGCTTCTTAGGTACGTGCTGGAAATAGATGCTTCCAAGATGCTAGAACTTTTTCAGACCATCTGTTGAGCTGGAGAAAAGTGGAACTGTGGCAATACAGAAAAAACCAAATGTTTCTGTAAATTCTTTGGAATTTTAAGATTCATCTTTATAGCTTCCCAGATTAAAAAGATAAAAGAGTGGGGGCTGGATGACTTCTTTGAAATCATTTATACACATGTATCCTTCTACATGTATATGTTTTACTCTAGCCTACTTTTTGAATACCTGTAAAACTATTATAAAAATTAAGGTGTTTTTTTCTCTTTGAGGTTTCCATCCTAACTTGCCAGTTCCTCTTTAGAGAGCTATTTGTTTACATGCCTTCTCAATGACACAGAATGTTAACTCTATTTCCTGCATGAAATACAATTTCTTTTAATATAAAGTGGTTATAATTTGCCTCACTAACTTTGTAAAGATTGTAATACCTGCTAGCAAGATGACTGAAAAGCCTTGCTATGAATCCTAATTGATTAATTCATAAATATAAGTGTACAGAGAAACTCCAGTATTGTCATTTAAGCAGTGTCTTATGCAGAATGTTTTAATGATAATTGTATTATCTTCTATTACATGTAGATAACATAGATGTGATCCCAAAAATGTTTGAATTTCAGCCTCCATTTTGTAACTTTTCTTAAAATGTTGGCTTCTAAAAATTAAAGCAGCTGCCTACATGTAATTGAGTCCAGTTGCACAGGAACTCATGCATGATCACCTGAGAGTAATACCACCTGTGGCAAGATTCTTCTGGTCATCTCACACATCCACGGTTCCCTGCCATGCAACACACTTCCAGTGACCATGCTGTTACCTATTTTCTAATGAAAAAAGCTGAGAAAGAGGTAGTTGACCTTGGTGCCCACCTGTTTTTTACTACAGTTTCTCCTTTGATGTTTAAATCCCCTTGTGTTAGCAAAACAAAACTGGAACACAAGACAGACTCGAGAGGTAGAAGGATGAAGAGGAAAAAAGTTACCTCCATCTGATTTCTAATGCGCATTTCTGCCACCTTACCTTTGTGACACATGTGAGCTGGCCTGTTCCTGGTGTTCCAGAGCAGAAAGGGGCGAAACACTGTCTGGCTTTAGGTTGTCCCACTACATATTTTGATGAGGAAGTAATTTCTTCTCATCTATTTGTGGCAAAGTCTATACCCATCCTGTAATAATACTAGGTTTTAGAAATCGTCGGAGAATGATGCATATACATAAGATTTTAAATACCCTTGTTCTACCTATTATGTAACATGCCTCACATGAATGATCCTATTACCTACAAATTACTTAAAATTCACTACAGATGGCAATCTGTTTTTTCTTCATGTAATGACTTACAGTTCCATTAGGTGGGTGTTACCCCAGATTACATACACAAAATAATGTGGAATATCAGTAACTTAGAGCAAGTTTTCTGATCAAAAGTGGCTTGGATCGAAGAACGATTTACAACACAAATACCACATTTGTTTGCAAACAAGTTTCTTCCCACAGATATTTTCAGGATTTTTGCACATATGTGTGTGTTTATACATACATACATATATATATATACACAAATACATGCTAAGGAATGTAAGCTGTTTTCTTAGAAGGAAAGGAACATCTTTCCCCCTCCCAATCACATTTTGACAGATTCATAGGTGTTTGCACTTTACTAAAGGACTAACTAAGCTTTTTGAAAAGTAATGTACCTCAAGAAGGAGTACATGGTAACAACTGGCACACAACTTTCTATGATTCAAGCCTTACATTTAAAATCAACTTCTCTAATAATAAATGTACTCTTATATAATCCTCCACTAACAGATTAAGTAACAACAGATGTGGTTTTTACTCTACTGAGCAGCAATGCATTCAGTTTTGCAACAGCAGAGTCTTCTCTTTCCTTACTGTTTCACTTATGTTTACATGAGTCTTCGACAGGCATTTTAAAAGAATAAAGCCAGGCAGAAAAAAATTGTATGTGGCTAGTATCATCAGGTCATTTATACCATCATCAGAATATTAATGTTTACAACAATGTAGAGCAAGTATTTTATAGTGTTCATTTTGAACCTATGGTATATACATCTACATCTTCCATTGTCTTTATTTCCATTTTTTGTAAGTTTTACTGAGTCAGCTCACTTTTCAAATACAAGCGTTGAAATGACAATATTATTTCTAATCATAAAAATGCCCTTTGCCTCTTTAGGAAACTTTAAACTGTTTGTTTTGAATTGGATGTTTAGCATAATTTTATGTGTGTTAATTAGGTACACTAAACCTGCACTGCTAGAAAAACATACACTAGCAAAAATACGTTATCAGTATTTGGCTAGCACAAGGGGGACAGTGACAACTGCCAACTTGACTTCCTTAGCTAGGCATGTTTGTTAGAGAAAATCAGTTTGCTTTTGGAGTAGAGGAATCACAGAAGTAAAACTGATGGCCAGATCTCATGCAAAGTGCTGTTTAGTCGAACCCTATGAGAAAGCTGGGAAATGTTTTAGTAACTGGCAAGTGAATCTATGATGCAAATTCAAATTACAACACTTCTGTTCACAAGTGGGCAAAGACTATGTGTAAAAGCTCTGTACCTGTGCATCTTAAAGTTTTGTTCAAATAGATGTTTTGTAATATGAGATCAGTATTTACATTTTCGAGGGGAAAATTTTATGCTGAAGTGCACTGTTTTATATCTGAAAGCAATGAATTGTTGTATTTCTAGGTTATTTTTAATTATTTTTTTAAACAATATTAAAAAAAATAGCCCTAATAACTTTTTTTTTTGGGGGTCACTTTAAGCCATATTTTCCAGGGGTTAGTGCACGTATGGGATTTGACTTAACTAAAAGTATGACATGTAATAGAGTTTATCTAATGCAATCTCTTTGTGCCTGCAACAAACCATTCTTCTAATTACCTCACATTAAAACCTGGCAAGTCTCTTCATTAGTAGTTACATGGATCACTGACATGCCAGCCCATGATGATCCCATGTCTTGATTCAACGTGTACAACTGTTTGAGTTTGTCTGTGGCTTCTGAATCTTAAACAGTGCCTACTGTAGCTTGGTTAACATTTTAGGTTTTGTTTGACTTTCTTAGATTCGTTTTATTCACCTGAGCAGTGTATTGCACATTAACTTCTGTGGAAATCCTAATGCTGAGTGTTTTAAATACAGACTTAATTCATGCAACAGTGACTTTTTTGTCTTAAGGTGCATTGGTTGTATTACAGAGTTGCAGTACACTTAGGCTTCTAGAGTATGTCAATACAGCAGTCATATTCAACAAAGAAATCAAACCCAAATAACTTCACAAACATTGTTACAGAATTTATAAAGCAGTTGTTCCAACCTCAAAAATTTTACCACATTTTCTGCTATGAGAACATTAGGTTAATTATTTTCAGAACTCTGTTTTTATGAACTAACCATCATTATTATATTTATATGAGACTGTAAATAAGCATGCAGTATGCTAATTTTTTTTTCTCTTGCCCTTCCTCAATTTTAGATGTGGAAAATAAAACTAAAACTAAAGTAATTTATTGAAGTTCATTCCTATCTGAAAAAAAAAAGAAATTATCCAAGATCACAGTGAACCACACAACATTATACCTTGTCTGAACCCTGAAAACAGAGTCTTTTAAGTCTGCTTTTGTGATATGAGTCTAGATTTTGTGTAAAAAATGTGCATAACAGCAAAAGGAAATATCTGAAAGATTAGATGGGCATTAAAATCTTTCCTTAATTTGTTGGCCACTTGGTCAGATGGACAGGGATATTTTGTAATGTTTTCCTCACACTGAGTATAAAATAAATTTGAAGCTGCAAGCTCTAGCACTGTAAAGCAATAATACATCTTCATTATTTGTCATTGAGATAGCACATGGTTACCAAGTGGCAGAATTTGGTTTTTTGCTGGTATGTGAATATGACATAATTCTTCATACTCTTTCTTTAGGGTCTTAAATACATAATGACAAAGCTAATGAACAGAAGGGAACTTAGATAAACTCTTAATAAAGATATCAAATTATTTTTTACTTAATTTATACATGTAACGGGTACAAATAATATATTTAATAAAGTTACTGAAGCTAAAGTTCAATGCCTTCTTGATCATTCAAGTGAAATCCAGGTAGATGAATGATTTTTAATAGTTTCGATATCTAGGGGGAAATTTACAACTTAAAAAAAATGTGTTAGTACAATTATTCACTGTATCTGAATTAGTGCAGTCAGACACATTGCTTTTCTGAATACGAAACTATTAATTTGCAGAACCAAATTTGACATGGTGGCTTAAAGGAAACCTTCATGGTGTTCTGCTTCATTTGACTTCATAGGCCCTGCTCATTTTACTGGGATTTCTCACATAAAACAGTTTTAGAACTGATGTGAATCATTTTGTGTCTTTTTGAGAAGAAAAGGATAGAATAGCCAAAAATATATGTACAGTGGTATTTTTGTATCTTTCTTTAAAAGTCTTCATGAGGGTTGATTCCTTGTTTTATTTCAGTGACGTACAAAAGACCATGACTGTACTGGTGAGAAGACCAGTGAGGCTTTTTGATCATGAGTCAGGAATGCCCAGACACTAGACTCAGCTCCAATCTGAAGATGGGGGACATCCTTGATGCATTCATTCCATGCCTGTTGTGGCCAGATTTCTATTTGAAATGCTGTCAAGGAGGGATGTGTATACTCAGTCTCTGTACAAACATGCAGAAAGATGCCTCTGAGCCTCAAGGTAATGAGCGTCTGGGAGTTTGCCTACTTTGCAGACCACCTTTACTGTTGAAAGCCAGATATAACTGAAATGTGCTCAGGTCCTATTATAGTCAACAAGGAACAAAAGCAGAGCACTGGAAAAGCTCTGCCACTGAGTGTTTATAGCCTAGATGGATAATGGATTGCAAAGGAAAAGAATGAGTGAGGAAATAATGGTATGCAAATAAATAAAAAAATGGTCTCCCCTCATCCACGAATCTGGTCATTTTATCACAGAAACCTATCAGGTTGGTCAGGTCTATTTTTCCCTTAGGGATTCTGTACTGGCTATCCCAAATCTCCTTCTGCTTCACCTGCCCCAAAATGTGCTCAAAAAGAACTCCCTTTGTGATTTTCCCAGAGATGGAAGTGAGGACAACTGGCCCATAGTTCCACAAGTTTTGTTTAGCCATGTTTGAAGATGAATGCAAGATTTCTCTTTCTCCACTTGTCAAAGGCCTTCTTCAGTTTCCATGACATTTTAAAGCTGATGGAGAATGACCTTGAAGGGACATTGACCTGCTCCCTCCACATCTTTAGGTTCTGACCATTAGGTCCCAGAGACTTGTGCAAGTTGGTGTCTTGCAAGCAGTCTTTGACTCAACCTTCCTTCCTGTCTGGCACCTCCTCTCCTCCTTGAGCCCTGTCACTAGCCCGCAAGGCCTGTGACACCTTGTCAGAGAGGACTGAGGCAAAAAAGGTAGTGAATACCTCAGTTTTGTCTGTCCACTATCACTAAATTACATGCCTCATTAAGCAGCATTCACATTTTTTCCTTGTTTAGCCTTTTACTATTAACTTAGCAGCAGAAGCTCTTGTTGCCTGTGACGTCACTCCAAATTCAGCCAGGTTTAAATTTCCTGAAACAATCTGAGCATACAAGGGCAAAGTCCTAAAAATCTTCCTTTGTAGCCTGTCCCTGTTCCACCCCTTTATACTGCTATTTTGATTTGGAGCTAGGCTGTGAGTTTCTCACTTGGCCAAGACAACTTTGATTTTCTGACTATTGGGATGAACCATTCTGTAGTTTGTCCTTAAAGACTTACTAGCTTTCCTGAGCTCCCTTGCCATTCAGAGCTTCTTCCTATGGAATACCATCCACCAGTTTCTCAATAAGCCAAAACCTGTTCTCCTGAAGTCCTGGATCCATGCTCTGCTGTTCTCTGTCCTCAGTCCTCTTGGGACCTTGAAGATGATTACTTCATGGTCACTGTAGCTGGGATTGCCATTGAAGACCACTTGCCCAGCCAACACATCCTTGTTAGTGAACAGCAGATCCAGCTGTGTGTAACCCCTGCTTGGCCCATCCAGTATCTGTATCAGGAATTTACCCCTAACAGTCTCCAGAAAACTTGATTGCTTGTGTCCTGCCACACTGTCCTTCCAGGCAGTGTCATGCATCTGTGACACAGACACCTCCTCAAATATTTCAAAGAAGGGTTCGCCCACTTCCTCACCCGGCCTGGCTGGTCTGTAACTTACCCCCACTACGCTGTCAGCTTTACTGGCCTCTCCTCTGACCCTGGCCCACAAGCTCTCCCACTCCTGTCACCTGTCCCACACATCTGACCGGTCCATCCCTCAGAAAGCATCCCCCTCCTCCCTTCCCTGTGTGTGACTCCTGAAGGGCTTGTGTCTGTGCACCGCAACACTCCAGTTGTGTGAGCTATCCCACCTCCTCTGAGCGACCCCACTGATGTCCCAGCTGTGTGGGCAGCAGTTCCTTGAACTGGTTCCTTTTCAAGACAAATAAACAGGTCAAAACAACAAACTTCCATTATCATCCTTTTCATATTAATACAAGGTTACAAAAGTTTAAAAATCAACGTGTATGAATGCTGTACATACAAAAACTAGAAAGTGTACATAAAGTTGTAAGAAAGGTAATCCATAACATTTGTCTCTTGAATTTTGATTAGTCATACTTTTTTTAAGAGACACCGAAAGTTGTAGCTGCTGTGAATTGTGCAAGCAGTAGCGTGAAACGGTCTGTCAGGTATGAAGCTTGTCATTTGGATGAATACCAGTCCTGTTTTTTGCAATTATTGAACTTGTATTCAAAGCATGCATATATGACTCTTGGTTTGGCAGAATCGCACAGTAATTTTAAGAGCGTAAATGACTCCATAGGGTACAAGGCTGTGTGACTATTTACCTGAGGAATGTTTGGCTGTTTCTGGTGGGGACTTCCTAATGTGCTGAACAGTCAGGTTTGCATTAGTCGCATGGTCTCAACTGGAGTCTCAGAAAGTGTTGCCATTCTATTTTTCATCTAGCAATTTCTCCATGAATGTGAATTCGTACTTGCCAGTTTTTGGAAGACTGAAGTTGAAAAGTTAATATTGCGTGTGGTAAGGAAGAAACTGAAATTAAAATGGTGGTTCCACAAATACCATTTTTTCTCAGAATAAAAGTATATTGTTCAGTGTGACTATTCTGCTCTGTTGATGGGTTAATCAACAATAGAAGAAAAGTACAAGATCATTTTGCAACACTGGTAGTTATAAAATATACTTGTTTGTATGAAGCTATGAAGATTAACCCAGTAACATATTTTTTTTTAAATGTTTTTATCCATGTAGAAATCTTTCTATACCTGAAAAATAAAGAACATAGCCTAATGGTATGAATTTAACAAATTCTTGCCTCCTATAGTGGAATTAAAAATGTGTAAGCCCCAATGTTTTAGCTATGAAATATTCAGTAAATTTAAAATTACTATAAATATTCAAAATGTATAAGAGATGTAGGAAGTAATAAAATACAGTGCTAGCTGTACAAAGACCGATAGATACAAGATTTTTAGTAACAGATAATCAGATTACTTAAATATGACTGTAGACGACTTATTCTTCAAAGGCAGGTAACTGGAACAATTCAAAAATTAATATCACTTAAATAAAGATGGGTCTGTCCTGGCTCTGTATAGAAATCACTGATCTCATCCAGACCTTATTGTATTAACTTGTGACCTTAAAAGGAGCCAGAGGTACAGGCGGAAAAAAAGGAAGTTATTAACAACATTTCTATGAGCAATAGATCTTTTCATGGATCTCTGGACAAGTGGGGACAATTAGCTTGACTCAGATAGACCCTTTACTAGGAATAAAATGGCTGGGTTGAAGGCTAATTGTGTTTTGCATCTGCAACCTAATATAATTTTGTATCCCTCAGGGTTTTTCATATGACCAAGATTCATCACTTCTCATCATATTCAATTCTGAATCCCTGGATGCCCATGCAAGAGCTGACAGTGTGACCTAGGTTCATCTGATAAATCCTTTGAGAAACGAGGAGGGCATTTTGTTATAGTCAATCAATTTAAAACTGGCTTATATTTTCAAGAGCATGGGGGGAGGTTTTAGGCTTAACTGGTTTTATTATGGAAGCCACCTTGAGCATTCTGAGAAATACTGACTGTTATAATCAGGGGAGCAAAATCAGGTCAATGGGAAATTGAATAATAGAATAGAATATTCAGTGAAATCTTATGGGATAGGAGCTCAATAACGATAACTTCAGTTCTTTTGCACCAGCTTTCAGTGCTTTGCTAACTGCAAAAACCCCAAAATATGTTTAATTTTAACTAATATTACAGTACTTTCCAGAACAGACTTTGAAATGCTACATGAGCAGATTATAGTATTTTTAAGAATAAACTCCAGTGAAGAAGACAAATGGTAATATTCTTGGTCTCTCATGCCTCATTGCACATTTTCAACACACATAACATGTTTCTTGAACATAGGCAGCAATGAGCTGAGGAAGGAATTAGCATAGTCTTCACTACTTTTGAGAGACAAATGAGAATTCTCAGTAACAGGAAAAGAAGATTACCTTCACTAAATGAGAGATGGTCATTCTATAAAAAATGCAGGAAAATTCTGTTTCAGAAAACACCAGTGCAAAACTTGCTAGAAGGAAAAAGACAACATGGAGTGAGGAGACCAGACAAAATTATTTCCTGTATAAAAATTATCATGAAGTGAACAATTTTAGCCCAAGTATATGCTAGGGCTTTCATTTAAAGTCCTTCGAATGTCTACTATTATTTGTCAGTCACCCATTTAGCCTGATGGCCAGCAAAAAAGTAAAAGTCATTCTGATTCAGAAATACTGTTACAATGAAGAAGTACCTTTTGCTTCTGTAAAACATAAGAAAGATTTTATGTTGCTGCAGAGTTGGCCTTTATGCAGTCTGCAAATAGCACCTCAAATAAACTAGCAGAAAAGCAAAGTATTTTTTGAAGGTCAGAACTAGAAAACCTGTATGTTTAAGCCTTCTCAGGGCTCTGATTATTTGGTAAAATTACAAACGTATTTTAAAATACTGAGTTATAAATTTTGTGTCTCATTTTTTCTCTTATTTGTGTGGCTACCACTTTGGAAAAATACTGTAATGACTCTCAGGGCTCAATACAGGACACAGCATTGACTTCCATTTCCAGTCAATTTGAGTACAAAGCTCAGCGAGTGACTGAATTTTGTGCTCAGCTGCTAAACTGAAAAAGAAAGGGGCACAGACTGAGGAAGGACAATGAACAGCAAAACAGTGTAAATCAAACTGAAGTTCCTGATTTAAAGAAATGCAAAGCTGAAATGGACTGTCCCTCTAAAAATTTCATAAAATGCAAAATCTTCCCTAGGACTAGAAGGCTTTATGTCAGGAGCACCTACTCCAGGGACATTGCAGGGTGTGGGAATACTTGATTAGGTTCCCAAAAATGGAAGATGAAGAGATAAAAATGATTTTTAAACATCTTGTCGCTCAGTAGCTGACACAAAGCTTTTTTATGACAGTTTAGGCCTAGTATAAAATACTAAAATAGAACCATACAATCACAGAATGGTTGCGTTTGAAGGAACATTTAAAGGTCATCTAGTCAAACCTCCTTGCCATGGGCAGGGACATCTTTCATCAGATCTGACTGCTCAAAGGCCCATCCAACCTGGACTTGAAACACATGAGACACCCACAACTTCTCTAGACAACCTGTTCCAGTGTCTCACAACTCACATTGTAAAATTTCTTCTTTATATCCAATTTAAATCTACCCTCTTTCAGTACAAAATTATTGCCCCTTCCCCTGTCACTGCAGTTCTTGGTAAAAAGTATACACATTTATGGTACGTATATGTATAGAAGTCCAGGAGATGAGGACAACGTACGTGTGCATGTAGGGCTTATAACAGAATATTTGACTGGCAAGGTTATGCAATAGACATATAAGTCCCTCTTGTACCTGCTTTGACTTGAGCTGTTGCCCTTCCCACAGCAACTAAAATATCCCTTTCTGCAGGGGCCACTCCAGCCCTGCTGCTGGCAGCAGTGATGCAGTCAGGTTAAGCAATGCCTCGGCTCCATCTCAGACAGGACCACCTGCAGTGGGTAGTAACTGGGGATGCCCACTATACAATCTGATCACCTCCTTCTGCAGCCACAAATTGTGGATACCCAGCTTTCCTGAGTCTTCCCTATTATTTTTTTTAAAAAAATCATTATATTCTAGTGGTACTTAGTGTTAGAGATATCATTTTGAATCCACATTTCTACTTGTTAGAGAGAAATACACTGAAATTTGTCTTGAGGCAAAATAAAGTTATAGACACTTGAACTTCATACCAAGTGGACATTCTTTTCCAGAAAATTGCAACAGAAAAGTTTTGGGAGAAGAAATATAAAAAATTCTAATGTTTGTATTAGACATTGGAAAAAAAGATAACTGAACAGTATTACAGAATCATAGAATGGCTGAGTTTGAAAGGGATCTCCAAGGGTATCTGGTCCAACCACCTTGTTCAAGCAAGGCCATCAACAGCCAGTTACCCAGGACCATGTCCAAGCATATTAATGTGCCTGTATCTTCTTTCTACATTACAAAAAACCCCAAGCTTTGAGATACCCAAATATTCAAAATTTTATTGCATAGTTAGTAAATGATGGTGATTTCTCCAATAGATAAAATTATAAATTCACATTTGCATACAAATAAAAAAATAGCATTTACCTTAAGAAACACATAAACTGGTCAACTCAATTAATTAACAATAAGTATTTCTATATATAACAGAGTATATCATACACATGTTATTTTATATTTTGTAAATGTTTTCCTATGTTATTTAGCAGATTAAATTAATTCAGCTTTCTACTGTTCATCATGATTTTTCTGAAGGAGATTTTTCATAATTAGACTTTTGTATGTAGTTATCTTTTTCAAACTTTAGTCTATGATTTCAACTGTCTGTTCCACATGCAGCCTGCTTAACCAACTTTGTTGTATAGCTATCAAAAAAGAAAACCAGCTAAACTTGTTTTGCATGCATGATACTGTAACTTAAATGTTTGTTTAATTGCTTGGCATACCAGTATTATATAAATAACTGGTTTATACCGTAAATTTAATTTAAAGTTCTGATAGACAAAGTCACCTGATAGTTTGCTTAAGAGTTTTATCCTTTGCTTTAGTCTTTGAAATAATCACTTTCCACCCAATTTGTAATCCTCAGCCAAAAATGGACCTGAATCCTTGTGAACATATACGTCTCACAAAACACATAGAAAATGCAACTATATTGTGAATTATACCTTAAAGATACTTCCTCTCAAGACTTGCATTTAAATCTAAAGTGAAGTTCCCTTGACTTCAGCCATACTATGCAAAATCTCAATCTGATTTTTTTCACTTGGTTCTCTCAAAACTGCTTACTAGTTCTCTCAAAAAAAGTATTTACAACATTTGAGAACCTTATTAAAGACCAAAATTGTCTTCCTTATTACTTTTTTGTATTTGATAAGGAACCATTATTGTTCAGTCACTACTGGGACATGATTTTCATATCTCTGTTCAGTAAAAAGCTAAATAAAGCCACTGCCAAGGAAGGACATGGGAAGCTGAGCCATGTACACTGATTAACTCTGTCAAATCATAGAAGTTTAAAAAGAAGTTTCTCACAATGACCATTAACAAACTCTGGTTAAAGTATATGGTTTCCAATTGCAACACAAAACATGTTAGCTTAGACTTGCTTTGAAAAAGACAGGCTTATAAACATACTGTATTTATCTTGTGGGCTACTAATTAGGGTACACCCATGCTTCATGGTGCAAAAAAAGGGAACTGATGTGCATTGCTGCAGCACTGTCAAGGCTCATTAGCTCTAACAGCAGGGCTAATTAACTCACATGTGGTACATACAGCAATGGATATTTTGCTTCAGGAATTACTACTTGCATTAGTATTTGCATGGTACCACTTGCTCTGAAGAGACGTCAACTCTCTCTGAGTTAACTGGATCTCTTTAGGGTGCTGTGCTTTGTAATGCAGACATTCACCTTAAATACTTCAGTGCAGTTCTCACATCTTTATTTTTAACTAGGAAGGTATTATAAAATATTTGTTTTGGTGGATCTGTCCCCACCATATCTCAGATCCCAGCAATTTTAGTGTTCAAAGTGCATTCTCTGGTTAAATATATTTTTTCAACAGTGACTTTGACTCCAAACATTGAGTCCAAGCACATATTGTAAACAAACAATATCTTCCTACTAATTGCCTAGGGCCTCATATTCAAATGGTGTAAATTATGTCTCTGTCTTACAAATGAAGAAAAGACACTTTAATTTTGTGTTTCATAAAACAACATTTTTCTTTGTTTTTGTACTAAACCAAAATGTAATAATTTCATACCCTTTCTGAAACTTACTCCACTCATTCCCTCACTGTGCTTTTCAACTGTTCTTTCTCTTTTTTCATATCATACTTTAGTTAGTTAGTTATTACCACACATTATTTCCTATATTATTTTTTCCATATTAACTGGTACTTTACTCTTTCTGATTCCAAGGAACCATAGAAGAAAATAAGGATAGATACAAAGTTAACGTACATGTATTCAATAAAATTGCTTACATATGAGAATAACAATGACAATAAATCATTTCAAATACTCTTCTAATAGATATTGATGCAAACTAAAAACAAGTATTTAAAAATCATCATCTTAGGCTAGTACAAAGCCTCAATCAGCACATTTGGGAAGACTGAAATCAGCTGATGTGAGACATCAAATGTCATACTTCTGATTTCATTAACCTAGCATACTATAGATACTATTTCTGCTCTTAAAATTTTGAATGTACTATGTTAATTTTTTCACAAATTCTAATATTATTACATTACCCAATTACACTCTTAACCAATGATTTGGAAGTGTGAATATCTTAACATTTCCATGTAAAGTTAATTGTGAATACAAAACTGCATTTGGTTCTCTATATAATAAATTATGTTCAATGTGGAGTTTGTTTCTGCTTTATTTTGAAATCAACAGCCACATGACTGCTAAAAAACTAAAGACTTCCTAAAGATTAAAAACACAATAAAGGGACTGACAAAAGATCCCAATCCCTTTATGTTCAAAACATGAAATAGACATTTCATTATCTCATTTCACTAGTTAGGTTAGCACTATCCTTTTCCATGAAAGGCAAAACACGCATTGCAGTTTCAATTTGCATCATAGATTCACTTGCCAGTTACTAAAACATTTCCCAGCTTTCTCATAGGGTTCGACTAAACAGCACTTTGCATGAGATCTGGCCATCAGTTTTACTTCTGTGATTCCTCTACTCCAAAAGCAAACTGATTTTCTCTAACAAACATGCCTAGCTAAGGAAGTCAAGTTGGCAGTTGTCACTGTCCCCCTTGTGCTAGCCAAATACTGATAACGTATTTTTGCTAGTGTATGTTTTTCTAGCAGTGCAGGTTTAGTGTACCTAATTAACACACATAAAATTATGCTAAACATCCAATTCAAAACAAACAGTTTAAAGTTTCCTAAAGAGGCAAAGGGCATTTTTATGATTAGAAATAATATTGTCATTTCAACGCTTGTATTTGAAAAGTGAGCTGACTCAGTAAAACTTACAAAAAATGGAAATAAAGACAATGGAAGATGTAGATGTATATACCATAGGTTCAAAATGAACACTATAAAATACTTGCTCTACATTGTTGTAAACATTAATATTCTGATGATGGTATAAATGACCTGATGATACTAGCCACATACAATTTTTTTCTGCCTGGCTTTATTCTTTTAAAATGCCTGTCGAAGACTCATGTAAACATAAGTGAAACAGTAAGGAAAGAGAAGACTCTGCTGTTGCAAAACTGAATGCATTGCTGCTCAGTAGAGTAAAAACCACATCTGTTGTTACTTAATCTGTTAGTGGAGGATTATATAAGAGTACATTTATTATTAGAGAAGTTGATTTTAAATGTAAGGCTTGAATCATAGAAAGTTGTGTGCCAGTTGTTACCATGTACTCCTTCTTGAGGTACATTACTTTTCAAAAAGCTTAGTTAGTCAAACACCTATGAATCTGTCAAAATGTGATTGGGAGGGGGAAAGATGTTCCTGTTCCTTTTAAGAAAATGGTTTACTCTCCTTAATGTGTACGTTTATGTATATATGTATATACATATGAACATACACATATGCAAAAATTCTGGTTAGATATACAGGAAGGAAATCTTATAATTATAGCAGGACTGAGCAGTTTTTCAACCTCTCTTTGGTTCTACTCATATTTTAAAAGAAAAGAATGAGGACATGTTAAGTAGGTGTTTGTATACAGCAGAGTGATGCTGGTACCTCTGAATTACACTCAGTAGAATTTTAGAAAGTTTTGTTCAAAGAAAAATATAAAAGGAAGAGGGGAAATAGCAACAATTTAGTCCTTTGAGAGATTTGGATTTGTTAGCTAAATTATAAGCTGGTTACACCACACAGGTTTCAGCTGTATTGGGCAGGAAATTAGAAAGTGATATGTGGAGCCCACTGAAAGTGTGGGAGGACAGCCCAGCTCTTCAGCATATCTCATTCAAAGATGAGATATTTTACCTAGCTCTCATTTAAATTTTGACAATGTACAGAAGACATGTTATTAGCACTTGCAGGTGAAGTTTGACCAAATCTAGTGTCATTTCTAAAGGCATTTTGTCCAGCTGAATACCCTCACTTCAACAGAAGTTGGAAATGTTAGTTGTTTCCCAGTGTTACTATAGCTGAAAATTCTGCTCTGAAGCTCTCCTGTATCACTGGGACTGTGTATAGTCAGCAGACCTTCCTTAACAACTTACAGACAAGGATATCCTTTCTCTCACTAGACTCCTACTCTTTCCTTGTAAGTTTTAGTCCTCTAATCACACAGCTTATTTTATTTTTAACTTTTAAATAATGATTTAAATCTCTGATCAGGTTTTCCTTTCCTTTGGATTGCACCTCTTTATTAGGAATCTGCTAGACTGGATGCTGTCTTTATATTTGACAGTTATAATAACAAAAAAACCACAGGAACCCTGCAGCATTTCACTATAAAATATCAGAGGACGTCTTGATTCATGCTTCCTCTCTTATTTGTGTTCTTGGTATCAGAGCTCACATGACATACATTCTTATCTCTATATGCAACTATGTATATAAGATAATAAACACCAGATAAAAATATGAGTTCTTTCCTAAGTGTTTAGAAAACCTCACTTCTGCCTTATGCAGTACTTGCTAATAGTGTCTTCTGATGGTAAATCTCTTAATGATAAATCCTGCTTTCCAATTGTGTACCTTTGCAGCAAGTTACCTTCAATACTGTTGAAAAGGTCCCCAAGTTGTAACTTAAAAGTTTATTCCCAGCTAACACTTCTAAGCCAGTCTTTTAACTTACTTGTGCTGGTCCTAAAATAAATTTTCAGAAATCCCATGCCTCCTACCAAATAGCATATTAATATTAGAAGAGTTCCCATTTTTCTTCTTACTTTGTTTTCCTGAAACAATCTAAATCATTGATTCTTCAGCTTCTTGTTGCAAGGAGTGTGTCTGAAGAACATGCTTAACTTCAAAACTCCTATTTTACTTACAAGATAATGGTACATGCAACGCAAGTTGAAGATATTTTTTTCACTTTCTTTGCACAAATTTAAGGTCTAGCAATATCCTCAAAAAAGGAAGAAATAAGAAAGCCCTTCTAGAATCAACCGTTCTACACTCTCAAGTACCTCTGGAACAAAAGTCTGTAAGTACATCCGTTATAATAACTATAATAACATATCCAAATAACAAGTATATTCTTTTGATCCTTGTACATAAATTTGATGTTGATTAGTTACCTTCTGAAAAACTTCAAAAAAATTAAGGGAACAAACACATATCAACAAGGAACATTACCTGAATCTTGGTTTATACACAAATGCACCACTTTTCCTGGCTTTGTTCTCTTCCTACTTGTCAATTTTGTATTTCTTTCAGGCAAAATTTTGAGTAGTATAGTAGACACCATGCACATTTACATTGAATTAAGAAAAGACAGATAATGAATCACTCTGCAGACAAAATAAATTTCTTAGTAGTTGAATACAAACACAGTGAAAGCTGCTATCAAATCAAAGGGGTTTTATTGACTGTCTTTTAATGGAAAACAGTCAATTAATTTCTTCCATCATGAGTCACAATTAAACACTTCCCACATATTCATCAAAAACTGCATGGATATATAAACAGAACTTAAGTATTACACCCTACAGTAAATAGGGACTAGATATTTTGCCAAAGACCCATAAAGTGTATCTCACCTCCCATGTTAAAGCTGATTATAGTCTTTGGTTAAAGAGGGGGCTCTTTCAATAAGAACAAAACATTGCCTACAAAAAGCTGAATGGCTGACCAATTAAACAAAAGACATCATCTGGTGTTTAAATATATACAAGGACTCTGAAATATGTGACAATATGTAAAAAAGAGTATTGGAAATAAACTGTAACCCTAATTCTGTTAAACATTTTGCTGTTGCCTCCAAATATTATCTTCATCATCTTGGTAGAAAAACAAAGGAAACCTATGTAAGAAAACTTGAAAAGAGAAGTTGACTCATTCTTGATGTATCCTATAACTATGCATGTTGATGTATCTGTAAATGCTGAAAACCTGCTATAGGTGCATGTCCAAGTTCAGATATTTGGAAAAAATCCTTTGTATAGATGATGTATCAGTTATCAGGTATTGCCTGAGGAGTTATTTTTCCTTCTTTCTTCTTCCTTTCCCTTACATCCTTCTATCTTTCTTTTCCTTCCCTCCTTCTTTCCTTCCTTCCTTCCCTCCCTCCCTCCCTTCCTGTACTGTAGACCTTCTAGATCCTACTGTAAAAATACTGAATCTTTTTTGTTGTTGTTGTTCTAAAACTTGCGGATTCTCATTCTTTTTTTCATAGCAAGGTAAAATTTCCAGCCACTTGCCACTTAGATCATGTAACTTTATACTCACTACAAGGGAAAAATAAAGATTTCCTTCTCTGCTGCTTCTTATAGCTGTATTTGTACTTTTTGTTCCTGTACAAATATAACTTGAAAAGTTTTTATTGCTTAACCTTCTCTTTTGTATGTCTGACCTAAATTGAGGTGTTCAAAATCCTGCAAAGTTCTTCACAAATGTACAGAAACAATTAATTGAAATTCAAGCAAGAATGTGGCAAATTTTTCTTTACAAAGATAATTTGGAATATTCTGTTCTAGAATGATGGAGTTAAATGACATTATTTGAAATTTTCTTTCAGTCTAAATGATACTTAAATAGAGTATTACATTTCTTTAAGGTAGGCATAACTTAAAAGAACATTGAACAATCTTTTTTACCAAGTGTCTGCAAATATTCCCAGAAGTTCAACAGGTCCCAAGTCTCTGTTTTGAGTTCTTTTCATTAATGTGTACCAGGATGTAAATGACTCTCTCAGTAAACATGGACCTTCCTTTTGTCTTTCTTTTTTTTTTTTTTTTTTACTGACACTGGATGGAACTGTAGCTACCGAATCCTTCTCAGTCTTCTCAAGAAATGATGGGAAGTTAGAGACCACTATTTCAGTGCTCTGAGCTGCAGTCAGCATGCGACTTCCCTGCACTTCAGCAGAAGTGCTACGGATTTTTTGGAACACTGTTTTATGGTATGGCTACTGGTATTAGAATACATCCATCAAAACTTCCTGTCTTTTAACAGAACTGACAAAATGCTAATAATACAGGGAGAAAGTCTTATTTGACCTGCAAAATGAAGTAAAGAACTCCTAGAAGTTACTTAAAAGAGGAATAGTCTACGACATTTTGCAGAGGCCATAAGCAAATATTCACAGAGTGGTTGGAATATCTGCAAAGAACGCATTCAGCTGGAATGTTTTGAAATGTGATGCAAAAATGAAGTAAAAAAAAATGTGTACAGTTTGACCTATGATGAAGATGCAGTGTCTCAGCAGAACCTTACATGTGCAGGGGTAAACCCATTCTTGGACTAAGGCTGGTTTATCTATGCTGGTTTCATATCTGGTAGAAGGTAATTGACCTGTTTTTAAAACAGTGGCAGGGGTTGAACACACCTAGATAATTTGTTCAATTGCAAAATTATTCCCATTAAAACATGTTCCTAACTTCTAGAGCTCAGCATCCTTGTAAATTAGTTTTCTCCTGTGTCAGTGAGCTTGGATGATGAGCTGATCATCTTTAAAACAAAAATTTTACATAATCGAAGATTGTGACACTGCTTACATGATTCTTTTCCACAAACTAATAGCTCCAAATTCCCTCATATTTTTAATATATTGTGCTTTTAAAACCATTTATATTTGTCGGTCTTCTTTTGACTTTTTCTTATCAACTCTGTACGAATCCGTGTGACCTATGTTGTGGGTGCTCTGCCAGGGGAGACAACATGACTGCCGAGATGAGGAGAATAATTACCTCTTATGTCTAAATGCTTCTGTTAGTATCACCTGATAGACAGCAGCCTGTCTTGTAATGCCATTTCATCGTCATTCTACACTCAGTCTGTATCACAGTGCAAATACTTATGCCCTTTTCTGCAGTACTGCTTTTTAAGCAGTTGTTTTTCAATTTGAAATTATTTTTCTTCCTAAATCTAGCATATTATTCTTATCTTTTTTAAATTTAATCTTCCTGATTGTGGCTTATTCATCAATTTATCAAAATCAATTGATTAGGATTTTAGTTCTGTACTCTAAAGGACCTGCTGTCTCTCAGTCCTGAATGTCATCTGTAAAATTCCACTGGTTCATTATTACTCCATCAAACATGTGCTAGACTGCAAAAGGGAAGTTTAGCATGAAAATTAATATAATTGTTCGTACTAAATGAAAAACAAAAATCCTTGCCAAATCATGTTTGAAAACAAGCAACTATCCTTTGAGGTTTTAACCAGCTGTGACCCATCTAACAGTAGTAATATCTAAGCCATAATTGCTTCGTTTGCTTATAAAAGATGTGGTGCATTCAAAATTTTAATAGAGTCAAGCAACAGCACTTCTGCTGAGTGTTCCTTAACCACAAAGTCAGTACCCTGTAGGAAAAGAAAATTAAATTGGTTTGACACCATTTGTTCTTGACAAATTAATGCTGACCATGCTTTAGCACCTGATTATCCTCCAAGAACTTGCAAATTGATTGTTCAATAATTTGTTCCAGTAGCTTTCTAGTATTATATTTAGGCTGAATAATCTGTAGCTCCCTAGGTGCTCCTTCTTCCTTTTTTAATGATAAGCATCACATTTGACCTTCCTTACTCCTCTGGGACTTCACTTGTCAACCACAGCTTTCTGGATATCTTTGCTAATGGTTCATAGATTGCTTCAACTAGTCCTTTAACAGTCAAAGGCAAATTTCTTAAGACCCTGGAAATTACTATATATTTAACTCATCTAAACATTATTTAACCCAAGCCTTCATTATTCTTATCAGTGTTCCTATACTCTTGAAATCAGTTGTGCTATGCATCTGGTTACAGTTTACATTTTTAAGAATTCTGAATCTAAATGGCAAAAGATCACAGAATCACAGAATGATCAGGGTTGGAAGGGACCTCTGGAGATCATCTGGTCCAACCCCCTGCTAAAGCAGGTTCACCCAGAGCAGGCTGCACAGAATCACATCCAGGCAGGTTTTGAATGTCTCCAGAGAACTCTACAACTTCTCTGGTCAGCCTGTTCCAGTGCTCTGTCATGCTCAAAGAAAGAAGTTCTTCCTCATACTCAGATGGAACTTTCTGTGTTGCAGTTTGTGCCTGTTGCCCTTTGTCCTGTCACTGGGACCACCAGAAAGAGCCTGGCCCCGTCCTCACTCACCCTTAAGATCTTTGTAGACATTGATAAGATCTCCTCTCAGTCTTCTCTTCTCCAGGTTGCACCGGCCCATCTCTCTCAGCCTTCCCTCATGAGGGAGATGCTCCAGCCCCCTCACCCCCTTGGCAGCCCCCCGCTGGCCCCTCTCCAGTCGCTCCCTGTCTCTCCTGAACTGGGGAGCCCAGCGCTGGGCACAGCACTCCAGGTGCGGCCTCAGCAGGGCAGAGCAGAGGGGCAGGACACCCCCCGCACCCGCTGGCCACGCTCCTCCTGATGCAGCCCACGCTGGCAGTGGCCTTCTTGCCCACCAGGGCACACTGCTGGCCCACGGGCCGCTCGGTGTCCTCCAGGCCTCCCAGGCCCTTCCCCGCAGAGCTGCCTGCCAGCAGGTCAGCCCCAGCCTGTACTGGTGCGTGGGGTCGCTCCCCCCCGGCGCAGGACCTCACACTTCTGTTCATTGGACTGCATGAGGTTCCTCTTTGCCCAACTCTCCAGCCTGCCCAGGTCCCACTGAATGGCAGCAAGACC
Organism: Falco biarmicus; assembly: GCF_023638135.1. NCBI lineage: Eukaryota > Metazoa > Chordata > Aves > Falconiformes > Falconidae > Falco > Falco biarmicus. The sequence goes on along the minus strand of NC_079311.1, from coordinate 43,776,610 downwards.
TGAATACAGTTTCTCTGTATTATACTATTTCCTTAGTAGGTTATTTTGTGCAGATTACTGTCTTGGACAGACCTAAAACTATTTTACATGGAAATTAAGGTAGGTCAAACATTAATGAATGGATTATTTGGATTTCTGATGTTTACAACCACATTTGTAAAAGTATTTTTTTTTATCATGTCCATACATTTCTGATATAGATTGACAATCCAGGTTTACAACACCCAGCTACTAAATCAATAGACTAAAGAAAGAGTATTGCATTATCTATGAAGTCATCTCTCCATAAATCATAACTACAGGGGGGAGCAGTGTAAAAAAAATACTTGTAAATGACAGTAGATCATACAAACAAAGTTTTTCAAAGATAAGGGCTGCATCTTCTGAGATGTCCCTCCTTCTTCCAAAGTTTAAGTACTGTTGGCAAACCATTAAGTGACAATTCCCTGCCTGGATTTGCAAAGCACAGCTTGCAACAGTTTTGTATACCCTGATAAGGGTTTTTCACTACTGTAACAAACATGGTGAAAAGTGGGTCAAATTATCAATAAGCCTGAATCTGTAAATCCCCTTTCTGTTTCCTTTTAAAATAATTATTTTTTCAAATTAAAGCCTCTTGTGAGAATAGATGCTATCAGGACAGAAATTATATGACTTCTTTTTAATTCACAAAGACAAAATCAAGACATAACTGAGGCTTTCAGATGTTATTTTTAACATCTTCTTAATCCTTGAAATTTATCTAATGAGGTGAAGTTTAAATGTGTGAGCTATCATTTTGCTGAAGAGGAGATTTACATTATTAACTTTCAAGAAATTTTTAGTCTTCCTCATAATACCACTGGATTTTCTGATGAACAGTACAATGTCAAAGTTTACAAATCTGAAAGAAATTATTTTATGGTTAAACAAATTATTGTAGTGAAACTCTATGCTATGAGATAAAAGATAAGATAATATACCTTCTCACAGTAAGTGGTCAGATCCATAGAGACCCTTAGAGCTCTCATGAAGTTCTACGAGAGATGTTTAGCACATAAAATGCCTGCTGACATCAAAAGTGGTTTTCTTCTATTTTAACTTGCTTGCACCAAATCTTACATTTAAAACATGTGCATCTTGATAAGTATTTAAAACTGTTGTGCATTTATTTACTGTAATTATAACAGGGTAATGGAATCTGTTAAATAAATTTATAGAATGTTTACTTACATAGGAAAATGTGAACATTTTTTCCAGTCAGTTCTGTACAAGCCATATCAGTCTTACACTTGCTGCAATGATACAAATATCATAGAACTGAACAGTTTTCAGTTTTGAACAGTATCTGTGGTGTGCTTTGGGGTGCTCTGGAGAGAGACCTCCTTTTTAAAGGAGCATGAGTGTATTTAGGAAAGAAAAATGTTCTGTTTTCTGAATTTCCTAAAAGACAAATGTCTGGATTAAAGCTTTTAAGAACAGTATATCCAAAATCTTCTCTTGAAACATTAGTTGTTATTCCTTTGCTAGTGATTCAAACCGAAAACAAGTTTGATTCAGTTCCTGTGCAAAGTAGCAGTCAAAGGTTATGAGCTATATGTACTGATTTCTCTTACCCTTTCCCCCCCAGCCTTTTAGCCACACAAAAACTCATAACTAACCAACCTTTCTTCCTTCCTTCCTTCCCTCCTTCCCTCCTTCCTTCCTTCCTTCCCTCCTTCCCTCCTTCCTTCCTTCCTTCCTTCCTTCCTTGCTTCCTTCCTTCCTTCCTTCCTTCCTTCCTTCCTTCTCTTCTTTCTTTCTTCCTTATCACTTTTCTCTCCTTTCCTTCTTTCTTTCATCCGCAATTAGCTTTTGAAAAGAATATGAGACAACTTTTGTTGTCTTATTTTTCTCTTCTCTCTCCCTGTCTCTCTCTCTCTCTTTTTTTAAATAAGACACATTATACTCCAGAAACTATTTATAATACAGTGCAAAAGAATGAAGTTGGATGTTAACCTTTCAGTTTATTGTACCATTACTATCTTAAATACCTTCCCCTATTGTTGTATGTTAATTAAAGATGGAGAAAAAGAGGTTGTTTCATAGTTTGCTTAAGGATGCACCCCTCAAAGTGAACAACTGCAGTTAACGATGAGCCAATAAATAAATAAACTGTGTAGTACACTCTACTGATCTCTCTCCATCATCCCCCTTAGAATTAGGCATTTGCTGACGGCACACTTACTGATTCTGGACTATATTCATTACTACCACGTAAAGCAGATTTCTCAGATAGATATGCCTAACTCTTAAATCACCTGTTAGACAAAATATGAACCCAAGAACATGCCTGGGAATAAATTTGATTCCTTTACTGACCTTAGAAATGTATGCTGTGGATAAGATGTTCTGGTCAGATGTGGTCAAGCACTGTAACATTAATTTGATGTCATGAAAATGAGTAACATTGTGTTTTGCAGAAGGTAAGTTTTCTTTCAGTGTTTCAGAGCTGCCCACATAGTGGTTTTTGTAGGCATTAAGGTAGTAAGTCACAAGGACATAGTTGTGGCCAAAGATACTTACAGTCATATAGGCTGCAACATACATAAAACCCAGGACTTTTTGCACTGCCAGCCTTTAAAAAAAAAAAAAAAGATATAAAATTCCAACAAATAATTCAGGTAAATATTAATTCATGATGCTTCATTATATAGCATAAAATTTATATCTATCTAATATGTCATGTTTAAGGGAAGTAAACAAGTATATAAGCCAGGAAGAGTTTCAATCCCTACTGCAATTGGATGTAACATTTCACTGTACTGAATGTTACAGGACTGTTCAAGTCAGGAATTAACATTTATAACAGGTGCCTAAAGAGTATCTAATTGAACTTATGTAATCCAAAATTTAAATGTTCATACTGGAATTTACTTGGGTTGTATTTTAGCCAACTCATTACTCCCAGCTATGTGTCTTGTATCCATTGCTTCAACTCAGTTCATAGGCAATAGTTTCATTCGTGAACCATGAAATCAAATAACGGAAAATCCAGGAATGAGGGTAATGTTTAGAGTGACATACTTTTCATTCACACAGAATCATGGTAGTTTTCATATTGTATTTGGTTTGCTTGGCAAAGTTTTGGCAGCAGGAGGGCCTGCAAGGGGAACTTCTGTGAGAGGACACAAGAAGCTGCCCCTGTGCTGGACAGAGGCAGTTTCAACTGGCTCCAAAACAGACCTGCTGCTGGCCAAAACTAAGCCCATCAGTAATGTTGTTAGCGCCTCTATGATAACATATTTAAGAAAAGGTAAAAATGCTGTGCAACAGCAGCTGAGGGAAAGGAGTGAGAAAATGTGTGAGAAAAAGCCCTGCAGGCACTAAGGCCCGAGAAGAAGGAGTGGGAATCGATACTCCAGGTGCCAGAGCACAGGTTCCCCTGTGGCCCATGGAGGTCCATGGTGGAGCACGTGGACATGCTCTGAAGGAAGCTACAACCTGTGGAGACCCCACACAGTACCAGGCACCTGATAGCTGGTACAGCCACGGAGGTGAGGCCATGCAGGTGTAGGTTTTCTGGCAGGACCTGTGACCCTGTTGGGCATCCACACTGGAACAATCTGTTCCTAAAGGACTGCACCCCATGGAACGTATACATGCTGAAACAGTTCTTGAAAAGCTGCAGGACATGGGAAGGATCCATGCTGGAGAAGTTCATGAGGGACTGTATCCCATGGGAGGGACTCCTTGCTGGAGCAGGGCAAGAGTATGGGGAGGAAGGAGAGGCAGAGGTGAAGGGCTATAAACTGACTGCAACCCCAGTTCCTCATCCCCCTGTGCCACTTGGGCATAGAAAGTAGAATAGTTAGGAGCCTGGGAAGAAGAAAGGGGGTTGTGGGGTGGTGGTGGGGGAGAAGATGTTTTTAGTTTTGTTCTTATTTCTCACCATCTTCCTCTGTTACAATTAATTGGCAATACATCAAATTAATTTCCCCAAGTCAAGACTGTTTTGCCTATGATGGTAATTGGTAAATGATCTTCCTGTCCTTACCTCAATCCATGAGGTTTTCATTGTATTTTCTCCCCCTGTTCTTTTGAAGAGGGGGAGCCATAGAGTGGATTGGTGGGCACCTGATGGTCAGTCAAGGTCAACACACCACATATACACAACCAAACACTGAGGCCCACTTCTGTTTTTATGATAGACTTGCATCCCAATGTTGAGTGTAACACTATGAACTTGAAACATACAGATTTTACATTCCACCTGGGATTCAAGCTCTGTACTTATAACTGTGTAACACACTGTAAAAATTTAATCCCATCTGTTCTGCCTTTCCCTTGAAAGTGATATACTTATGTTGGTCAGACACAGATGTGTTGTAGTAGGTCTATATTATTTTATTTCAAATACTCTCCGGCATTTGTTAAAGTTAAAAGGTATATATTTTACCCAAAATTATCTCTGAAATGAGTGAGAAAGAAAGAAGAGAAGACAGATGGTATAGTTTGTAGAAGGAAAGCTGAGGAATTATACATATATCTTTCAATTTAGTGGAAAACACAATGCCAAAATTCTTGCCTGAAATTTGCAGTGAAATGTAAGAATGGTAGAATACAAAAGAAGGCAAAGACAGCTAGCGGAGTGCAATGCAATAAATTGTCATTCGCTGACCCAATAGAAGTACATGGGAGCTATTATACTTTGGCAGCTATTTTATTTTTCCCTTCTGGAGTGTCAGACTTGTACACTAAGATGGGTTTCATCTGATTAAAACTTGCACCATGTTTAATTTCCTTCAAAAGCACAATCAATTTAAAAGGGAGACAAAGGGAGTGAAAGAGACCCACAAGAGAGTGAAATAATGTTGGGGGTGGAAAAGGGGCAGTAATTTTGCCTGGATAATGTTGTCATACTCTGTAAAGCCTTTAATGCTGGAATTTATTTATTAATGATGCATGGGTTATTACCCACCATCTGTCTTGTGTTAGCAGTGGGCTGTTTCAGATTATGGAAATGTGTTTCTGATTTGAGTCGTGTTGAAAGCCAGAACAAGGCATCTCATGTGCAGTCCTCTTTGAGGCCTGCTGTTTTCAATTCCTCTTCACAGAATGGGCTTTTATTTGATTTGTTATGGGGATTTTTTCTTCTGTTGCCAAAACAGCTGCAAGCCTGGAAGGGAATGAGACACAGGGCCACATCAAACTTGTTAGCTCATAAGAGAAACAGAATGTTCCAGGAGCAAAAAGGGGAGTTGAAGGGAGGGAGAGGGAGAGATGAGGAGAAGAGAGAGAGTAGGGATAGAAGAAAAGAGGGCAAGTTAAAGGACAAAGAGCTCTAATGAACTCTTTACTTGGTATCAAGGGCACATCAAAAAATGCTTTCTATTCTAAGTGGCATACAACATATTGTTTTGTTTTTAATTTAATGTCCCAGTTAACACAGAAAGTATTTTTTTTTCTTTTTTCCCTGTTTTTGAAACACTTCAACTGCTTTTATGCTAGTGCAAAGCAGGAAATAAAGCATTTACCCCAAATGAGCTGCCACCAAAGTAAAAAAACAAAACAAAACAAACAAACACCAAAAACCAACAAACAACGCAAAGCCAAAACCCAGGTCTGCTCATATTTCTGATGTGCATGCACTGCGTTCATGGTAGAGAGATGTGAAGGCAAGGAGAAAAACCATGTAGCTCCCTTGCTCAGAATCCTCATCTATAGGTCTCAGCATCTGCCTTTCAGGCTGTTCAGCTGTATTTATGAAGTTAAACAGCAAGTAGACAAGCTGATTCTTCTCCGCAACACCTGGGCTATGGCCTTTTTTGCATTCCAGCTGCATTTGTGGTACATTTTTAATCTGGGGAATATTTTTAGAAAATAACGGGGGTACTTCTATATTTAAGTTAAACCCTATTGAATATTTTACAGAAGTCTGTTGGTAAGAAACACTTGAACATTTCACACACTAAAATTGAGTTCTTTTATGTCAAATACTAGATCAATATACCATCTCATTTTCAGACCATGGCATATGCTTGTCCCACTTGGTATGATACATAGATTAGCTCTTAATTTCCAAGTAGAAAGTTTCACTCTTTACTGATGGAGAAATACCAGGTCAGCATTTCTTACTCTTTTCATCAGACTAACTCTCTAACCAGCAGTCTTTTTTCAGTCTTGGCCATACATACATTTTCTAAAAGTCAGCAATTATTTTAATATTTTTCATGCAATTCATAAGAAAATATTAATTTGCAAATTTTTCTTTTGTTTAGAAGCTAAATTACAGGCATTCATATCCCTTTTACACCTTTTTTTTTTTTTTCTTTCCCTAGTATACCAGTAAGAACCCATGTGCGTGCAAATATTTACACAATAGAATTTCAGACCAGAAACGCGTAATCTCATGTTTTTGCTAAGTATGCTGAAATTGTAGGAGTGACAGCATCACCCACAGTTTACTGAACTGTAGCTAATTTCAAATACATGAATCTCTGGTATGTACCAGAAGACTCAGATCACTGGTGCAATATGTTGAATAAAGTCAGACAGGTGCTAGTTAATGCAGGTTAAGTGCCACAGTCTTCAACAAGTGATTTAAAAACTCTCCAGAAGAATATCTAGAAAGCAGCCATTTTTCAGTTTAATAGTTCCTTTAGAGTTATTCAAAAGGCATGGACAAGCAGCTGCTATAACTTTGCGTGTGCTGCCTCCCACCACCCCCCCCCCCACCCCCCCCAGCTAAATTTCTTGACCTTTACTAATCAAAGTCTAAGAAATTATATGATAGAGGCTGTCTTAAAGCTGATTTAACATTGAGTTTCTGTGTTATTTCTTAGTACAATGAATTAGGTTGAACTACTTGTTTGTAAAAGCCCTTAGCCCTTTTAGAAATTATGACTCTGTGGTAGGACTTTTTTCATAGAGCTCAGCAGTCAGGAAAAACTGCTAAACTCTTGCCAACAATCTTCAGCAGAAATCTCTGTTTCTGTGTCATGGTGACTGCAATTTCTAGTTTTAATTAGCTATGAATGAGCTGATCTGTTTTAGCAGACTTTTTTAAACAATTAATAACACTGGGAATATAAATGTATTCATCTGAGGGAAATATGGGGGAAATTTTCTATATTGAAGATGTTAAAAAAGGAAAATTGTAAGGGAAATCTAAATCTGAAGAGGATATCTGCCTTTTAGAGGGCTTTTCAAGTGGATAGGAACTTATTTAGAATACCTTAAAAAATATTCTATCTTCTCTGTATGTGAAAAAAACCAAGCCTCAAAAAGCACAAACAATGGTGAGAAAGTACACAGAAAAACCAAATTCAATAATCCAAAATTAAAATCTGTACAGAAGAGTGTAAATTCTAATCTTTTTCTACAGCAGAAATGCCTTAACTGCATTTGATCACAGCACATATGTATTCTGATAATAGTTTATCCTTAGAGTGAGGGAACCAAATTCAATTTCTCTTGTGCAGTTGAAATAAATTTGGAACAGAAGCCAAATGCACCTGTACGTTCCCTCACACTTCTTTAATGCATGTGATTAAAAGTTACTAAAGCCTTTTTTTCGTGTTTCTTGCTACACAGGGGCTTCAGAGAAATTGATATATGTGAGTTCTAGTGACACAAGAGTTATTATCTCTTAGGAGTTAAAGATTAGAGGAGAAATACTTTAAAGCAAATGGCTGGGTTGTCCCAACATTGTTAAACATGATCTTTCCTTGTTACTAATTTTCTTCATAATATCAGATGTCTTTGCTTGTTTCAACACAAGGGGAAAGCAGCTATTTCAAGTTGTTTACACAAGGCAAACCAAGGGCACAAACAGGGAAGGATGTGCATGTTAATTAGATACGGGCTTCAGTAAGATAAGAACCTGATGTTGTCTCTAGTCATGTTCTCCACTGCCTGGCTCAAAGATCACAGAACCCCATCAATGATTTTATAATCATTTAGTAGATGAACTAGATATGTTCTTTCTGATTTGATTGTGGTAACTCAAAGGCTTTTATCTTCATTGTGATGGTGTTCATATTCACCCTTAAAGATGCCATTGCTTTCTGAGTGATGTCTTCAATGGGTTTAAAAGTGAAATACACATGATGGTTACTATTTTAACCAACACTCCAGGCTGACTGGCAGCCCTCTGCAGCTCAGACATGTCTAGCAACAGAATATCTGTACAAGCTGAGATCAAAAAGACTTCTAATTGGAAAATTCTGGCTCTAACAGTAGCCAAGAGTATATGTTTAAGAAAAGAGTATATGAACAAGAAAGGATGATTCCTTGATTACTTCCACTGGTTTATCTTCTGACAAAGTGAACTACAAGTCTTGATTCAGTTGCATGTTGCATAGAAATAGTACTTGCATTTTAAAACTGATACCTGTTAATTTTTTTAGTTTTCTTCTACTTCTTACAAGTGGTAATGAATAAATATTTATGTTCAAAACACCATTCACATCATTGATCTACACTTCAAGGTAATAAGCTATTGTTTCAGTCTGAGTTCTAATAAAAAAGCCCTCTCTATGCACTGAAGACAAAGTATGACACAGTATGTATTAATAAAAAGCTGTGGATCAGACATCCACAATTTAGCATTTGACTGCGTTATACTTCTAGGACAACAAAACATAATACAAAAGCTCTAAAAATAATACCAGGAAAAAAAATACTATAAATATAAATTAAGCCAGATTAACATTTGAAGAATTTTAAACTGGTAACAAGTCTTCAAGTATTTGAATATGAAAAAAAAAAACCTGTGGTAAAAGTCAAGAACTTTGCCCTGGGTTTGTTTTTTTTTCAGTCATTCTAATTGAAGTATTTAATTTTTATCAAGCCTTAAGACTGCCTTCCTTTTCCTACCACAAGTTTTTCAGAACCACATAAGCAAGTGAGTTCCTTTGTACTTGAGGTAATGAACAAATATTTAATTTTAAATAGAAACCTCCATGAACTGGAATCAGCTTAAAAACAAAAAAAAAAAACCAAAACAAAACAAAACAAAAAAAAACCCACCAAAAAACCCAGATGTATTTCAAATGTATCTGACCAAGACTCATGCAAATACAAATGTTCCCAATTTTACCTCTAGTCATCTCCTAGTCATTGGTGAAAAAACAAGGAGCTATGTAACCTAAAGATATACACAGGTCTAAATGAAAATAATAAGATCTAACTGTGGCAGGCAACATCATGGAAATGAGAAAAAAGGGTAGCCTTCTGTAACTCCACAACATAAACCCATTATACTCCACAAGCAAAACAAATACCTGTTCAGATTTCTAACTTGCGCAATTTCATTTGAAAATGTCACAATTACTCACTATCTTTCCTTAGCTCAAGTACAGTTATTGTTACAAAGTCCTAAGTATATCCTTTTTACATGCTGTTATACCCCAATCCACTGATCAAAATGTGATGTCAGGTTCTAATTAATTTTATCTTTGTAAGAAGAAAATAAATTTCTCTTCTGAAGTCATGCTGTCTTCTAAACACTTCCGTCAGTCTAGCATATCGATCTGTGAGCAGAACATAAAAGGAAAAAGTAAATGGCAAAAATAAACATTTTCTCATATCCAGTAAAAAAAGAAATATAAGACCTACAAAATCATACAATGTAGTTGATAAGAAATGTGCATATAAAGCATCTTAGAAGTCCGTTACATGAAGAGTGAACTATACCTGCAGGCTAATTAAAACACTTTAATTAAACAAAACTATAAATTTGCACACTGTCCAAACCTTGGTCTGCAAAGCAAAACCAGAAGAGATAATTGTATATTGTACACACACTTTACAGCTTATTTTGACAGATCGTAAAGCAGGACCTGTTGAAACAATTACTTTACACTCAGACCAAGAAGTTTCAAAGGATCTACAGGCCACAATATCTGTAATTTTTCTATTGTCAATATAAGGTATTGATTTGTCATCTTCTTTTCACTTCAAATAATATGTATTAATGTACTCCACATTTTCTTAGAGAATTGTGATGTGGGGACGTAGTTGTGTGTCATACGGTACTGTGTAAAAGTCTGCTTAACTGCTAAATTGACAAATCCTCCCACCCCACCCCCAGTGCATGTGAACAGCAGTTCTTCTATAAGAAAGCTGTACTTCTATTGTGTACATGTGAATCTTTCCTTCTTTTTTCCAAGTTCCACACTGAGTAAAAACTCAGCCAAAGCCTCTGGAATCTGGGTGGCAAAGCTGCACTTTGAAAGACAGAGAGACGCTGCCCTTTATTATTGATGGAAAATCCACAATAATATAGGGAAACCACAACTCCCATTGATGTCAAAATGTTTTCTGGCACTATATACCTAATGGAAAAAGATGGTCCATTGTGTCAGCTACACTGCACTGCAATTCAGACTGAATGGGACCGCAGGAACAAAGAGGAGGAATACCAAAGAATGTAAAAATATGAAAGACCACTTGAGTTCATATTTCACATGCATGGCCTTTGAACTGGTCAGAAAGATTTACTTACACGTGATTATGTCCAGGTTGTCCATGTGTCCTCTGTGAGAACAATCTCAAATTTAATAGAATACTCCCTACATCATCCCTTAAAAAAAGCTCTAGTACATTCTCACCCCCTCATAGCTTGACACTCCAGCAAAGATGAGTAAAGGACAGGCTTGGTTTTTTCCCTCAGTTTCAAATAAAAGAAAATATAATTTGAATGGCAACACTAGACAGATGAAAATTGTTTTCAAAGTCCCTAAATTTGGCTGCCAGTTGCCTAAGATTAACTTAACTATCCATCTGCAATTAACCACCAACTAGCAAATCACTTTCCAAAGATGTAGTTACCCTGAAGGTGTTATGTGGTTGGTTTTTTCCTTGTTAATATGCATAACAAAAAAAACCCCTGCTTTCATGCAGATCATCTCTACTTTGTTTTGAGCTATGCAGGAGAAATGAGAAAAGTTACAGCTAAGGTATATCACAGTCTCCAAAATCCCACTGAGATGCAAAATACTGCACATATTTGTGCTTTGGATTCAGGTGATTTGTCTGAAAAACATTCAAAGGTTATAGCAAATTAAGAGAATATATACAGGAAAGTTTCAGTTTTGGTTCAATATGTTCTACCTTTCATGGGCAAGAGATCTTAATAAACTTAAAAGTGGATGGAAATATTCAAGTCATTGCCAGAAGTAACACTTGACACTGTCTCAGTTAGAGATAGGGATTCAAAGGCAGCTGCACCTTATTTTAGGAGAGGAGATTTCTCTCTGAGGAAGAGGTATCATAGATCTCTTTGGTGCAGAGAAAGGTTTTGTGCAATAAGTCCTTATTGGTGCTTGAAATGCCTCATAATGGACACCAATGAAAACCTCCAAGTATTGCTTTAGGATCTATAAATCAGTCACCTGTTTTCTTACCCATTCTAATCCATATGTAGTCATACGTATGTGTTGCACAAAACAAGAGAGGGAAATATGTTAGTGCCACTACATCCCACAACATTAAGGAAGTATCCATATTTTTAAATATACTGGCAGTGAGAATATGCATCCAGGATGTTAAAGGGTCAGCTCCCAAAGCAGTTGCCACTTTCACTTTTAATCATTCATTTCCATGTCCTTAGTGAATATATTCCCCAGTGTGCTACTACGTTTATAGTAGAAGTACACTCACATGATATAAAATAAAACACAATTGTAATAAAAAAATAAAAATTAAAAATTAAAGACAATTTTTAGATTTGTGAATTTCTACTATGGATGGGGAAAAGATATTATTCTAGGCACCTGGCTTCTTTTAAACACTGCCTTTTCCTCAACATTTCCATTGCTTATACTAAATTTACTTTTGCAGATCCTACATTTGGAGCATAATTCTCCTCTGATGATAGGCTTAGAATGCTTAAAGCATGGGTTTGTGGGGTTTTTTTTTCAGAAATATAATGATGCAGTCAGAGAAAAGCTATCAGCTGTCCTTAAAAATCTTGTCCTTAAGCTGAAAATATTCCATGCAACAGTCCACAGGTGGCTCAGCATTCCCCAACTTCCTCACTGTTCTCCAAAAAGCAGTTTTAGTAAAGTATCATTCACAAGTTAGAGAACCTCCTCCTCTACTGAAAAGGTATTCACACAATAAGTGGGAAATGAGTTATAACTGTCTTAAAGTGTCAGAACTACAGTTCTGGTTACTCTGCACACAAATTGCAAAGGAAGCCTAAACTTTTAACTCCAAGTGTGGTTTACATAGAACAGCTATGCATATTGGTTTCCTTTGCACATCCACCCAAAACCTATGAAGGAGGAAAAAAGTAGATGTTTTGGGGTGGTTTGGTTTGGTTTGGTTTGGTTTGGTTTGGTTTGGTTTGGTGTGATTTGTTCTGGTTTGGTTTGATTGGCTAGGGGTAGCTTTCCTCCCTTTGACACCCCCACCCCACCCCCCCCCCGACCCCCCCAAACAAGCTATCCAAATACCTAGCTGTGTAATTTCTGTCATTAGCTTCTGTCAGGACCTTGGTCAGCTCTCCCAAAGCAATCTCCCATTGGAATCGGAAGGGATAAAAGCTGAACATTAACAAATTAGGGAACAAGTGTGTGCCATCTACCACATTATGTTTATTAGCCCCAACAATGGGAAAGGGCTGGTGGTTTACTGTCTAGCTGAGGCACCTCCTCCCATTTAAAAGCCTTTAACCAGGGCCAAATTGCTAATTACTTGGAGACCTAGCAGAGACCAGCTACAGACAGACCAGCTGGGAAGCTCTGCCTGCCAGAACAGGCAGACAGCCCTGCTTTTCTTGTCCAACTGGCTTGGACAATAATGGCTGAGTTTGGCACAACAGATGAAAGTCTAAAAGCATGCCACCAAGTTTAAAAAGACAGTAACAAAGAGACTGATGCCTCAAACCTAAGGGGTCAGAAATTGTGTAACTTCTAAAATCTGAAGTTCTGAAGTGTCTAATAACAAGCCTCTTGACCCAGAAGTAGATATTTGGCCAGGAGGGACAATTACAGGGCTTTAAGGTATATTTAACTAACAAAATAACATATTTAACAGCACTTTCTTAGTTTTGATTCATCAACGTCCTTATGAATTGCTAAATAAATGCCTTATTTTTTAAAACATAAGTCTACAGCATACTTGAGAATTTATATCCTTTAGCATGCAGAAGACTACCTTTCTGTTCTTTTTAGAATTAACAATTTAAATTTAACTTTTATTTCTGGGTTAAAAAGAAAAACCAAACAAAACCCAAAAACATAAACCTACTACTTAGTGCTAAAAGCAAATATGCTATTATATATTTATATGCATTATATATTTAAAACTCAAAAAACAATGAGAAATTTTATATGAAGAAAGAAATTATTTCCTGGTAGCTATAAAATTTCAAAAGATTAAAATCCTGAGATATCTCTTATGTAATTTTTAAAAAACATTTTCGGAAGAGGTGAAAAGCAAAGAAAGAAGATACATCTTCTAAAAGAAGTTTAGATTAAAGGACTTAACAACATTACAATCCATGTAGGCATGGATTCCATATTGTTCTATTAGTTGTCTCTTAAAAACTTCCATTGAAGTGAACTAATTTCCCTATGGGTCCAAGGTGTTGATTATCTAAATTAGTTGTGAAATCAGGGGCTAAGTCTACAAGTGATGATCTACTTCAGATACACATATGGAGTATTTGAAGAAAGGTAGTTAGTATATAAAGAAGAGAATGATTACCAGAATCATTAAAAATTCAGATTTTTTTCCCCATGTATTTTAGAGAAAGTAATTATTGTGTTTTTTTCTTGTTGTCTGCATGTGTATAAAACCTACTAGAGAGCTAAACAAAGTCATTAATTTTCTTGTAACAGAAATGTAACTCGACACTGTAATTGACACATTAGCCAAAAACCTCATTGAGTTTTATGAGAGGCGTACTGCATTTTCTTAGAATACGTTAGTTTGGAGAATGAATGGACAGTTCTGTATTTTTGTTCTTTCAGCTTGTTTTACCTTTACCAAGGTTTTCCACATACCTGAAACTCAATAGCACCTGCTAAGAGGTTTTCTTATAATAGGCACAGCTGTTTGCTAGGAATCGGACAGACCATCAAACTTCTTTCCTAAAGCTGAAACTAATGTATGCAAGATTGTGGCAACAGAAGATCAATACAGGATTTGAACTGGACACTCAGAATACAATTTGCTAACTAAAGGGGATTTGTTCTGTGAAGAACATTCTTGGAAGGGACTATTTCTTTTCGTACTAATGACATGTATTTTGTATCCAGCATCCAGGGGAAGAATGAAATAGTTTGTTGATTTAATCAGTTAGCTTTAGAAGAAGAAAATGCATAATTTCTTCAGTAGCAGGGAAAGGGTAAGTGGTCATTAAAGAAAAGCTGGAAAGCTGTAGATGGATCAACAGGGTCATTTACAGAGATTCCACAACCCTATTTAAGATTGTTTGATTGCTTTATTTGCCCCAGAGGCCCCACTCGTTGCATGAATTTGCTCATCTGTTTAAAAAACAGAATGCCTACTAACCACTTTCCTGTGCTTTGATGCATTTGTTTCCACAGTGTTTCTTTTAAATTGAGTGAGAATTAACTTAATGCACACAGTTCCATAACAACATTTTTTGTAATGAGACCCATCTTTTAATGGAAAGTACTGCCCTGCTAAATTAAAAGCATACAAAGTGTAAACCACATATATCAGTATGTAAAAAATTAAGAGCCCCTTCATTTATTCATTTCGCTAAACAAAGTAAAGATGCATACTAAAATGAAACACACATACAAAAGAAGTTATATCCCTACTAGCACAGAGATCGTTCACTTGAAAAGGAGAAATACTGAAGAGTTAGTTCCCAGTTAAGCACGCAAACAAGGGATAATATCAATCCAATGTTAACCTGGATCTCTAACAACGATTATTTTTAATCTCATTTGCATTTAAATGCCATCAAATGACTTTATAGCTTTTTTTTTCTTTTCTTTTCTTTTTTTTTTTTTTTAATTCTGGAAATAAATCTATGATAAGTTTCAAGAAATCACATAATTAATGCAAGAATAAAGCTGAACATTTTGGGGATTACTTTTTCAAATTTTCTTAAGTTTTTCAGTTTGTATTTATGAAATTCTAAGTGGCAAGTGTCCTATGTTTCAGTTCTGGTTAAGGAGTGTGCATGGTAGGAGCAAGAAAGGAATATATTTCCATAACTCAGCTTTGACTGCATTTTCGTCTAAAATACTGGAGTTCTATCCAGTTCTTCACAAGCTGTGATCAACAGTTAACAACAACCTAAAGACCCCAAATCTCCAAAGAAATGTTATGTATGTTGGTTATTAAATAAATTTAATTTACTTAGTAAGCATATTATGAGCATGATGGTAGGTGCATATCAAAATTAGTGTTTGAAAAGATATTTTTTAGTCTAAATCAATGGAAAAAGAAAGTGAAGTAATAGATTATAAAGATGTTTAAAAATTATATTTTTAGCAATGCATAAAATTATGGTTTAATGGCAAGAAAAAACCATTAAAACTCCATTGCTTGTTTTTTTATTTTTACACAGATATCTTGAAGCATCATATGCAGGCCATGCAATACAAAACATGTCAGGCCCAGAAAAAGTGTGCTACATTTCATTTAGTGTAAGCTGTCTAAATTGAATGCTAAGAATAAAGTCTTATTGTCAAAAGGAAAGCTCAAAAAGAAAACACAGAACCCAAAATTATATAAAGAATATTTATAACCATAGTGGAAGATCACAGTCACAACAATTAATCTAAAAAAACATTCCAGGCTGGTTTATTCTATACAGTGTTCTTCAAAAGCATTATGTGTCAAATTTCTTCTACAGTTCATAACAAACATCTGTCAACTGTTTCATGATGGCATTTTTGCTTTTACTTTTTTCAGAGACACAAGGACTCCAAAAGAATGGTGTCTCTTGTGTGCTACTGACGGAACACCATATGTTCTAGACTCTCTTTACCTATCACTAAGCTCCATAGTTTACCTTTGGATTCATTTTCCTCTGCTCAATTTCTACCAATAACATTATTGTTTCTCCTGTCATTCATACAAAGAAATAATCTGTGACTGTCCAAACTCCTTGTTCCTTGACATTTAGGTAAAAATCTGTCCTTTTGTCCTCTATAAAAGCTAAAAGGAAAAAAAAAAGGAAAAAAAAAAGAGGAAAAAAAAGAAAAATCACCATTTCTCATTGCTAATAAATCCGTCTGCCACGAGATACTTTTACAAGAAAAATAACAGTATTTCAAGAACAAAGGGGATAAATTTAGGTGGTGGGTCGCTTGGGTTTTTTTAACCAAACTTTATAAGCCTCTAAACATAACTTAATTCATCACATTTCATGAAAGCTTATTTCAAAATGTTCCACAAAATGAAATCATAAATAATTGCAGAAGGAGAAACTAAAAATATACGAAGGAGAACAGTTATGTGGGAAAGGTTTGCAAGAAATAGGAAATCAGATAAGCATAACCAACAGTTTATGAGTATATCTACATTAGATTTTTTTTTATCAAGAGTCTGATCTTGACTAAAATATTCTAATTATCCCCATTTATCATATTTTGGTTCATATCACAGAGCACTCTGGGAACATATGAACTGATCTTTAGATCAAACAAACCCAGAAGCTACATTCCAATTGCCTGAAGTAAAAAAATCCCTGTGAATGCTGAAATACAAAAATCAGATTCTCAACAGGACCAATTTTGTTCTCCAAATCTATTTTTCTGGTTCACACTGATAGTTAGAGTTGACATAGTCTAGCAGGAACTGAAAAACCCTGAGCCAAGAGTAATGAAACAGCGCAGTTTTCCACAGTTCTTTCTCTGTCCGAAAATCTTTTCTCAATGAAAATTAAAAGCTTTGGACAATTTTTTGGACAATTTCTGGAAATGTTGACTATGTACAATATACAGATAAGATGTATAATGTATTCACTAGAAACGTTACATACATAGCATTCATCAGATCTACTGAACACTTGTCACATAGATAGTGTATCAAGACACATCAGATGTACTGCGCTCACACATGTTTCTGTTTAGAAACTCCTTACAAATAGAGCTAATAAAGAATTTCCTGAATAGACATTTGGAAAAGCAGTGGTTTAATTACATGAAGAAACAATAAAAGACCAAAGGAAATTTGAATACACCATACTTATTTACAGTTTAGGAATCCTGAACTTCAAGGATAAGAGTAAAGGAGAAAGAAAAATGAACTTAGAAATGGTCATTTTCTCAAAAGAAACATACTCCTCTATCTTTGACACGCATAGTGGCAGATATTTGAAATGGACAGACTATTTGGAAGAAAAGTAGATGGTAGGTAAGCAAATGGTTCATGAAAGGAAGGACAAGTTTTAAAATCCTGTAACTGATAGAGCATATTGCAGTTGATGGCATTGACTAGCCACAAGCTGAAATAGAAAGCAAGCTGAGAACATTTATGAAATTACTATCCCTCTTTAATGTTCTTCAACAACCCTGGTTTTCATTTTCCTTACTTCCTACTACAATGTGCAAACCAGTATTATTGATATTGGCTATTAACATGTCCAAATTTAAAAGATATGGGACTTTATAAGTTATTAGTTCTATTGAAAAAGCAGATATACTTAAAGAACTAATTCCATGTACTTTTAGTCGGATCTTGAAAATCTTGATTTCATTACACACACAAATACTTGTGCTTCAACCCCTAAATATCTTTTATGCACATCTTAGACTTAACTATATAGCTTTGCTTGCTGCTGTATATGTAAATGTGTGAATGTGCATACTATTTGATAACAATTTTTTTAATAGACTAAAGTTGAACCCAAGGTAAGTTTTAGGGCCAGTACTCTTTAATGTTTTATGAATTACCTGGATGCGGAAATCAAATGTACATTAAAGTTACCAATGATACTAAACTGGGAGGACTCCCTGGAGGGGAAAGCCCTTACAGAGAGATTTGGATAGACTAGAGAGCTGGGCAATCACCAATCATATGACATTTAACAAGAGCAAGTGTAGGATTTGCTACCTGGGACTGGGTCATCCTGGTCATATGTACAAGTTGGGGCACAGGATGCTGGCAAGCAGCACGGCAGAAAGAGATCTGGGGGGATGTGTGGAGGGTATGGTTGAAGCCAAAAGGGCCAGCTGTGTCCTGGGGTGCATCAAGCACAGCACTGCCAGTGGGTTGAGGGAGGTGGCTCTTCAATCTGTACTGCACTGGTGCAGCCCCACCTCAAGTACTGTTTGCAGCTGTGGGCTCCTCAATAGGAGAAGAACATCAAACTATTAGTGTGTCCAGAGGAGGGTGACCAAGATGGTGAAAGACTTTGAGGGCAAGACTTATAAGGAGTGGCTGAGGTCACTTGGCTTGTTCATCTTGGAGAAGAAAAGGGTTAAGAAGCCTGTCAGAGTTCAAGGATCATCTGGACGGTGCTCTTAGTCATATGGTTTAGTTTCAGGTAGTCCTGTGAGCAGCAGGGAGTTGGACATGATGATTCTTGTGGGTCCTTATGCAGTCAAAGGTCAATACTTCAGAGAAATGCCTTCCTAACTTAACAGTTAAACTAAAGAATAGGAAATTAGGTAATCATTTCCCCTCTAAAATCAGAAGAGTTGGGTCTGTCTGCTTTCAGTGTTACCTCGTTGATAAACGTTACAGAGGACAGTCAAAGGCATTTGAGTAATCTTAGCACTACAAATTTCTACATTTAAAATAATTGTGGAAGTAAGAGATAATGTTTTCCTCTTTTTGAAATGATTGTATGACCTAGCAAGCTTCATGGCAAATGAAACAAAATTTTTTAAAAAGTTTTGAAATTAAGCAATAGTAGAGGAAAAATGAATCCTGGCACTTTGGCTGAATAGAGATGGCAACATATACCAATTATGAAAAACCCCATTTATTATTTTTGCAGCAGCTAGTTGGATACACTTTTGGAAGTAGAACCTTGAGTACTATTACATATTTAGATTGATTAGAAGCTTTGGTTTTGGCTGTAGTCATCCAAACAAGATGGTTTGAATTTAAGTTCTGTCTGTATTCTGCTTTCACACAGTTCACAGAAAACAGAACTGTTCACAGAGAAGAATTTAGCCTTCACAGAAAAGAATTTAGCCTTCCAAAGTCCCTTTATTTAAAAGATCTTCCAAATGATTAATTTTTTTTTCTAGGAGGAGTACAACTATTGCATTTAAAGAGACAAAGCAAAAATTTTGCTACTATTATGAACTATGAGAGAACATAGCCTTAGATTCTAGCTCAGAATCCACTCAGATGGCTTTGGAGATCTTCTGATGATCATTGGTAATTTTTTTTTTTTTTTTTTTTGCAATCTACCCCCAACTTCTGTGTTACAAGTGTTGTAGAGTAGTTAAAAGAATTGGTCCCCCTGGATGGGATGGAGAGTAGGGGGAAATAAGGGAAAGAGAATGAACATCTGGCTATTACTTTCTCCTATGAGGTCTAACTTATCTGTTGGCATTTATAAGTTAACAAGATGAGTAATCATGAGTACCTGATCAGGACATCAGATATATGCTTAGTTGAAACGGGAGCTGTGTAGCCCATTTAATTTACTATCTTATTTAGGTTAGTACATCACACAGTTGATCATTCAGCATATTGGATATTTTATGTCCATTGTGCTGCTCTTTGGAACATCACATTCATAAAACTACCCTATTTCCTGTTAGTGACCTCAGGAAATCTTCATAGGGAAAAGCCCTAGTAGTGATTATCAATCAATTGTAACTGGCTTTTATTTTTTCATTAGCTTGATGAATATTCTGAGCTCTAGTCTTACTGTCATCTCCCCATCAAAATGTCTAACAGAGGCAAGCTACATCATCCAAGGTCAAAGAACTTCTACTTCCTTATATATTACTGCCAAACATCCACCTTTCAATCTTGGCCTCTCTTACATCTGTCAAGAAAGCTAGTAAGTAAGAGTGGACACACACCCTTAAGAATCAAAGGCCATAGTTCACTCATATGTACTACCTAGCAGGCATCAGAATGAAGTGACTTCAGGTGTGTACCATTATTGGCTGTCTATATAAGTGACCCATGGGTAAGTCTGCAACCTACTTACATGAAGGCTTAATTTTTCCATCTTTTCCTGATCTGTATTCCAATAGGTACTTTTTTCATGGAAGCATGAGGCAACAAAGAAAAACAAAAACCTAAAAAGTGAACTGTGTCAGATTTTTCAAGATGTGGACACCTTGTAACTGTATGCACATTTAAGATTAATGATGTATAGCTTACTCACCCCCCCCCTCAAAACATACATTTTATATAATTTTTTTTTGTTACTTATTCTGTTCCATGTTTGAGAATTATAATAGAGAGACCTTGAAAGCTAAACGTTTATCTCTATCACATGTAAAAACCTAACTTCTAGACTATTCTTTGAGAATGAGAGCCAGATCTCATCGTTCTTTAGAAAAAACACAGCCTAGCTCAGGAAGAGTAAAGAACAGGGAAGGACATCATGTGGCAGCATTAGGCTTGTTTAAATTTCTAGAAGTGCTCCTCTCTCATTTGGAAATGGTCAAAACTTTAGAAATTAAAACTTCTCAGAAGTATAATTAAGTACTATATCAGTAGTGGTTTGTAGGAATAAAGTAAAAAGTAAAAAATAAAATAAAATAATTTAGAAATAAAACATATGAAAAGACTTCTTATTTTTTCCTCATTACCTCAGAAATTCAAATCGTAGTAACGTTACTTTCAGAAACTTGATGATGCTGCAACAACCCAGTAGAGACCATTATATCACAGAAAATTTAATAATCAGCTCTTTCAACATCAAAAATAATGATTTTACAGGTTCTGTAAGTGAAAAACTCAGGACTATATTCAACTGTTATGGATGGAATAGTTGTGGTTTTAAAGTTTTGTCATTCATTATCTCAGGGAATAGTCTCCTATAGGCCAGTTAGGCATGTGTGAAACAGCTGGTGACAGGAAGATCACTGGAGTGAAAAGAAAGTCTGGATCTCTAATAGGTAGTGGCTACAGGGTAAGCAATAATGCCCCAGAGAATCCTCCAGTTTCACTCTTATCCTTAATTTGTGGTATTCTGGTGTACATAAAGCTTGCATCAGGCATGGTTGTAGTCTTGAAACCACCCATTCTTAATCAATATTAGACCAAAGGGCATGTTATTCTGTTATCGGTGGATTCTCTGTAGTCCACCTGGAAGAAAAAGTGCTGGGGAAAATATCATTCAACAGGAATAAATTCTTGAACAAAATAATCCTACTTCCATTTGGGATTCTACACCATCCTTCAATCTCAGACCACTACATAGTGCAAGGTCAGTCCATGGCTGAGGCTGAAGCCAAGAGGAGGTACTGAAATGCCCTAGGGAGAATAATTATATTGATTCTTTGATATTAAAGGATTATTCTGTGTGTTCACAGTAAAAGAAAGCAGACCCTCCCCATACCTCATGCATTTAACATGTAACAGAGTCCACTTCTCGGCGCACATGCTCTCACACACAAATAACTTCCCACAAGTCTAGAAAGTCTATCCTCCAATACAAAAGTAAAAATTTAGCCTTGTTATTATCAAGCTGGCAGAGGAAGGGGGCATCTTATCTCTCTTCATGATGATCAAAGCTGGGAATACCACCCTAATATTAGTGAAAACTGGTATTCCTTCCTACAGTCCTCTACCAGAAATGTTCTGTTGGTCTTTTATCCATATGACAGCTTGTCAGACTGATCTCCTCCTTTTTTGTCATCTAGCACATTCATTTTCTGTAAAATCTTTTCTCTTTAAGTCCTATTTCCCTAAAATGCCATCATTATTCCTCCCTGTTCAATGAAACCAGACTATGAAGTCTACTGTAACGTAACCAGTAGACAGAATCAGCCTACATCTTCTGTTGAAGCAGCCCAGTAAAACCTACATACTATCTTTTCAAGCCAGAAAGAGCCAAGATTCCCGGTTCCTGCTTCTTTCTATTCTAGAGATGGGTCATCACATCTCTGACTGCTTCATCACGGGACGCAGTTAGAGGAAGAAATAAAAAGGAAGGCTAGGAGTATTATACTATTAGTATCATATTAACATTCTGCTTGTGACCTCTACTTCCCCTCATTTCTTCTTTCCCTCTAAACCGATCTAATGTTAATGGCAAAAGAAACTCTCCAGCTCCAGCTGGAAATTGTGAAAACCTCTCCTAAGAATATAACTATGTCTCAGTATAGATTAGTCTGCTAAAATAAGAACCAAGGAATATAAATATGCCTTTCTTATTAAGTTATTAAATACAGGTAGGTGTCATTTTAAAAATAGTTTCACTTACAAACTTTCTCATTCTGTGTTATTCTGTAGGTAAGCAAATAAATCAGTCTTAAAATTTGTGCATGAGATCATTCTTGAGCAGTTCAACAGGTATAAAATATTACACTATACCTGGTTGTACGTTTACTTCATTTTCCTTATGGGATAAACTTATTTTCTTTTCTCTAAGGCTAAGATAAGCTGTAAATTTCTTTTGCATTTAACTTACTTCTCTTTGTTGAAAAAAGTATATTAGCTTCTATAGAGCTCTATGACTTCAAGAAACTCTACTTGTAAGTTTATGGCAGGCTTTCTATTTGATTATATGTTGTTCCCAAGGCTGGCAGTGGTTTCCCATTAGTAATTGTGTGTTTTAATTGATGAATTAATTGATTAATTAAAACAAAGCAGAAGTTATACTCTTTCATTATTGTGAATCCCTTTTGAATGCAGTTTACTAGGATTGCAGATATTCCAGGATGGGGGAAGGCACGTCATTCTTTCTCCCATTCTTTCCCCTCCTTCCCAAGTTTGATATCTGGACACTATTGATTTTGAGTGTTCTGCAGTTGCTGGTTCTGCTACCAATCCTATAAGTCCTCACAATCTATTTCTGCTTCTGAATCCTCACAATATTGGATGACTGTTTACACCTCTGCAAAGATTAAGTAGAGCAAAGAATTAAGTGGTCTACTAGCAAGAACAGTATTGCTGTTAAGAAAATGTTTAAACAGTTGAAAACTTGAAAAGATAGAGGAAAAGGAGAGAGGTGTGTAAAGGAAGTGAAAGAAGCAGATGTGGTGCCGAAGCAGCAAGAAAACTAGGGTTAGAAAAGAAAAGGACTGAGATGGAACTAAGGGATTTGTTGTAAGCTTTGTTGGTAATGCTTCACGAGTCAGCTACTTGTAACACTCAACCTAAAACTTGTTGGAGTCACTAGAAAAGGATAAAAACTTGTACTCCAGTAAACTGAACTTTGACTACCCCTATCACTGTCCCACTTGACCTCTTCCCAAAATAAGCTACGCCCTCCAGGACATCAGTTTCCTAACTCTGCTGGCTTTTCACAGTCTACCTCCAGAAGCTAAACACAGTAATCTCTTGTTTCTTCATAGCCAAAACTGTTTGTGACTACATTTAGCACCAGCTCTTCATTGTTTGTCAACAGGAAGTAAAGTAGAACATTGTGTTTGGCCCTTTATCTTTCCCTTAGCAATTTGTCTCAAATGCAGCTTAGAAAATTCTTGGGGTCCCTGAACTAATGCTGTCTTCTTCACTAACATCTGGGAGATTGAAAACTGTCGTAAGGGTCAGGCCTTGCTGTCAGGAAACCTCAACTTGTTGCTTACCACAAGCCTTATCCTTTTCTCTCCTTGGAAGATCCTGTAACAGATTCCAAACACATCACCACTAGTGCAGCTTTCCACCATGGTCTTGGTCCAGAGATTACTAACAACATGTGCAGTTACCTGGAGCTCTGGGTGGTTAAACAGGTCCTATACACACTACAATGTTTCCGCCTCATCTTCCCCATCTATCCTTTCTGAACAACCTGTAGCTATCCATGAGTCCCATGTGCTTTCCCACTAAGCCTTTGTGATTCTGTTCTGCTCACTCTACAGCATTGTCACTTCAAATGGACTTCCAGTTTTGGGGGATTGTTACCTCAGCTTCTTGCATCAGTGTACAGATTCTTGACATAAGCCTCTGAATATCTGCCTTCTGAGCCAGAAGGTGCAAGACTCCTTTGGGGCCTTCCACCACCTGTGTTTTCTTTACTTGTCCCTGTTCCCTGATGAACCTAATTTAAAGTCCTCCTTGCTGGATTAACAACTTTGTTCACAAACTTCCTTCTCTCTCTTTGCCAGATGGAGATTCTTTATAGCAACCTTTTTTCAAAGCATACTCAAAGCAGCCAGTCTTGCTAGCGATACCAGCTAAGCAGGGAGGCATTACTCTGCTGAATCTGCCTCCTACTGATCAGGTGCTTGACCTCAGGAACTGAGAGGAACTTTATCTGGATTGCTGTGCTCCTAAACCCTGACCTGAGAGCTGTGTAGTTATCTATGGTCTACTCAGAGTCCCCACTAGCCATGTCACTCATATGGACAAGAAACAACAGTTACTACTCTGAATGAGCTTTGGCAGTCTCTGCAATTCTCTGTAGTGCTTTCTTTGGAACATTGCCTTAGCAGAACTTTTCATCCTTCTTTGATACCAAGGCCTTGGCACAAACCCTACTCCACCTTGCTGCTGCTGCTGCGAAAAGTTACTAGCTTCCAGGTTACACACTTATGGGAGTTCCTATCCTCTTTATTCTTCTGCCTTGCCTTGGTCATATAGCTTTCATATCTCTAAGAGTTGAGATTGTTTCCTCAGCAGACACTCTTTGAAGCCAGTCATCCTCAATTCAACAAAGCCTGCCCATCTCTTATTGTACCTTCCTCACATGAAAACAGCTCATCTGAAAACAGCTTTTGCAGGTGAGGTTGCCTCCTGGCCCCAGCTTTATGGAAAAGCACTGATTTTAACATAATTAAGGCATAATTCCTTTAGGTTTGGGTTTATGTTAGTCAACAATCCCAGCAGGCTCCTAGGAAACTCAGTCCTCTTTCAATTAAGGCCATGAAACTGTTCATCAGGCATACTTCTTTCAGCCTGAGGTTTTGCTACTTTTGTTATAAATTTCATTACAAATCAGAAGAAAATACAGTAGTAAAATCTAAAAAATCTTTTTTTCCTCAAAAAATAATCTGTATTTTATCCCCCAGCATGCAATTGACTTTGCAATGAATGGTGAAGTACTGATTTTTTAGTCTACTGCAGATTAGAAACAAGAATTCTGTCATTTAGAGGTATCCTTGAGAACTTTTAGTACTTTCTTTTAACAGCTCATCTGTTTTGTCTATTCACTAGGTGATAGAAAGCTGAAGCTTACTGTACCAGTACTGGTATTTGATAATGAACCTTAAATTGGCCATTATATTTAGAGCTTGTTTACTCTAAATATAGTGGTTCATTTCTTTCGTTCTAATACAGAATGTGATTATTGCTCTTCAATTTTTTAATGTATTTGAGATAAAAGCTCTATGAGATGTTCACTCATCTGCCTAGAGCTCATATGCAAAATTTTTGCTTTGCATTTAATTTTCTGCATCTTGTAACATTACTCTTAAAAAAAAAATGCTTTATTCTATTTGTCATCTGTACAATCACCTGAGGCTGACAGCATTTCAGCACTTAACTTGTGATATAATAAAAAAAAGCAAGAAGCCAACCCACTAATATTACATATTGTATTTCTGTTATATCAGAATTTTGTGTAACGATCACTTGATGACACTTTTGAAAAGTCTGTCTCTATACCTCTGCCTATGCAGGATAATAGAGAATTGTGTAATTTCATCTTTTGCAAAAATCTGTTTTCTCTCCAGCAGCCTTTTCAAACTAAAATCTGTAAATTCCAGTAATAAAGTGTGTATTATAAGTAACAACTGATGTTTCATTTTGGCCTAAAGATGTAAATCAAGGTTAAATTATTCCAGAATCAAAAACCATCCAAAAAACTTGCTACCATTGAAACTAAGGATAGTACATAAAACTCTGAACCATTAAGATAATACATTCTATTTCTAAAGCAGCAGAAGAGAGGAGTTAGAAGTTTATGATTTGTCACAGCTGCAAATCTGGGTTCTTTTCAATACACAGGGATATGTAAATGATTCACACACTAGAGTCTTCCCACATGAAATGGTGAAACGAAATGTCATTACAGACCATATTCTAAACTCACCTTTAAACAAGTAAACAAACAGAACTTTCTCTAGAAACCATTACTCCAACATATTTCTGAAGCCGAATGATTTCTTTTTCAATAAATAAGGATACTGATTAGATTTCAGATTTATTTTTTCTAATGCTGGGCAAATCGACTGAGAAAAGCTTTGTGGCACATATTGGAGCATGACACAGCAAATATGCTAGCTAGCTGTGCTTCTGTCTGGCAGGTAAACATCTAATACAGGCACAGGACACTTTCTCTTCTATCTTTTTCCAAATCATGGCTTCCTAAATTTTGACCTAACAACTTTATAAATGTATTCATCAATACTTCTTTTGTTTATGGCTCTCCAGGTTGTCACACACTGGTCCACAGCTCAGAGAATGTCTGCAAGAGAACCGTTTTCTTCATAACATGTCTAAGACTATTACTGGGCAACAGGACCATCTAAAAGCTGTTTTGTCATTAGGTGTAGAAGGCTGGATCCATGTCAGTCTTTGGGGGATTTCTTTCTTAATGAGGTTATAAAAATGACTGATAGCTCAGTGTTCTTAAAGAGTTTGTAATTTTCTTCCCTACCTCTCTTTAGGTAGTTTGGCAAAAAACTTTGATTATTAACTTACAAAGAGATGAGGTGCCTCTTTAATTTTTCATCAAAAGGAAAAACTAACTTCTGAGCAGTTGAATCAACACTGCCAGACAGCAGAGACTCCTTATGGGTCTGTACTGACTACAGCCAAGCCCAAACCTGATTTGGATCATAAAAATAGACTTCTTTTTACCTTCCTGCTAAACCACAAACAATAACCTTGTCTTACAGAAACTCATGTTTTTTTTCCAGTAAGAACATGCAGCAATTACCCAATTACAATACAGGAAAATAATCTGTAGACACTTACCTAACGTCCAATTATAATGATACAGTTTTCATGGCACTGATTATTTTGCCATGTTGAGACGAGAAAATATTGGACTGTTCACTGTGGGTGATTTACTACAAGGATGCTGCTAATGACGGGCTAATGATTGTATCAAACATTGACTTTGTTTCAAATCAGACATCATTGGAGCTGCCAGAATAGACAAAACCTGAGTCCAGACAATGGCTTATTCAGAAATAAATCATAGTGCAGGTTAAAAAATAAAAAATAAAAAATTAAAATCTACCAACAAAACAACAAAAAGACTCTTAAAGACACTCAATGGCTTGTTGTACTAGGCTTTAGTAGAATAAAATCTGCTACTTACAGTTCACTGTGTGCTTAATTGTTTCACTTTTTTTTCTCTTAAAATTGCTAACTTCTGATATAAGAATTTTGTAAAATAAATATACATAGAGTATAAGAATATAGTTTAGGCAAATGCTAGGAAAGCCAACTGTTAATGTTAAAATTTCAGGGAAACTAAACATAAGAAAGGATGAATAATATGTGTAAATAAATAATTACACTTGCTGTCTTAATGTTAAAATCAGAGGATTCATACAGTTATAACTAAAGGCAGAATTTGCAATGCTGTGTGGAATGGGAACCAGAATGTCTAATAGATACAAAAACAACAGCTCTTAGTCACTCATAACTATCCCATTATTCATCAGCCAAGACAAATATTTTACCCTAAGTCTTTGCTAGATCAATTTTTTAGAGTGTGAGGTACTGAAATCTTCCTGTGTTTCCCCACTTCTGCTAGTTCAATACCACACCAGCTCTTGAAAAACAGGAATTATAAAAGCAAGTGCTGGTGTTTTTCTGTAAGATTAGATGACTGTAATTATGGAGACACACTATCAGTGTAGCCTTTCATTTATTTTCAGTCACTTTTAATTGGTACCATTAGACCTATAGTTTCTCAAATATTTTTAATGTTTTTTAAATAAGATAAAGCATGTAGCATGCTCTAAGGTTAAAGGTGCCTTGAAACAACCTTCAAGCTAAATGTTATTCACTTCAAAATACTTTTTATTATAATTAGAATGGTTTAAAAATGTTTAATGTTTGTGGGGTACCTCCATGGACCATCCTTGGAGAGTGATCTGGAAAACAGCATTTGGTAAGATTGTGTCTGGTTTGGTGTGTCTGGATCAAATGCACAAAACTTTCTGAAGGGCATTTTATCCAAAAATGAACATTACAAAGAGGACAATGACCATAAGCCATTTTAAACTGTAACCAGGGATTTTGAAACAGACTTCTGATTTGAGAATGTAGTCAGCCCAAAAAGATAAGAGAGGCATGAAAGTTTTTAATGGTGAGTTTGCAACTTTGCACTGGAAAAAATGATGGTTAGACATGGCTTGGCACAGCTGGATGTCACACCATGGCACTATGACCTCTGTCCAGGTGGGACACAACAGCACTCCCATGAGACACTGGGGAAGCCTGCACCAAACTGGTGGCTGACAGTGTGGGGTAAGCATATGGGACCTCATAGTGGACTTTATCCCTGGCACATGGGTCAGTGGGGTGTAGGGTGTTGCACAGGTGTCAATAATGATGAAGCGCCCATGTCTTCCCTAAGAAGGGTGTGCAGGTAGGGTAACCAGACACTCAGGAGTACAGTGTGCCTGTGGTCCCCAAAGCCTTTTGAGAGAGAGGGGATATGCATGCAGTTGTGTGTGTGCGTGCATATGTCTATGACAAGGACTTCTTGGTATTAGTTTTTTCAGAGTGTTTAGAAATTGGTAGGTGTTATCATATTTTATGCCTTGTGTTGTAGTTGATCTGTTATAGTATTGATATTGATCCTGAATGTATAGTCCACTGATTAATGATCATTAATAAATCAAAAAAATTCTTTGGTCCTCATTTTGCTTTAAAGTATGTGAACTAAATAACATTTCCCTGCAATGAGCTGTTCCAGTGAATGTTCTCAGAAACTGTCCACAGCAAGTCTTATCTCATTTTCATGGATCAGTGATACAAACATATGTTTTGAAAGTTTCTGAAATTTAAATTCTAGTGCGACTTTTCCTAACCTGCATCCAAAACATGTGTGTAATCATATTTTTGTAAGAGAAGATTTTTTTTTTCTTGGTTCCCATTTTCTCTGTTTCCCTTGGATTTGCTGTCTGAATTGCTGATGTTGGAGATGATAGGTAACTAATGTCTCCTTCAAAAGCTGGATTTGCCCATTAGGTTTATCTCCACCTAACCATATCTTTATTGGTGAAAGTGCTTAAAATTGAGGTGACAGCAGGATAAAACGTGGGAAGGGAAATATCCCAGAGTTAAAATGACTGTATAAGGGGCAGAAAAATATGATATATCTTAAACCCGCAACTTTTAGATGCAAGATTTACCCACCCTCACTCAGAAAGTCAATTTTTCTTGGCAAAATCAACCAAGTCTGCAGGGAATGTTCACTGCTGAGTAGTGCCAATATCACCCCTTCAGGAAACATTTATTCTTCCCCTTGGCTGAAGACCATGACATGAGAACTTTTTTAAAAGTAGAAATGATTGCAATATGTGTCAGTACAAATATTTAAAAACTGAAAAACTCTGAGTCAAAATCCTTTGTTGTATAACGCCTATTTATAATCCATCTTCCTAAACCTACTGAACATAGAAAAACAGACAGCTATTGGATCAGACACCTAAGGCACAGCTACACTAAGTTTCTTATTATGCTTTCAATCCTCTTTTAAAAGCAACTGGTGGCTTCACTGTTTACAAGAGTGAAGTTATGCATTTTAGCCTCATCTCTTACAATGAAGTAAGATGAAGTATAAAGTTGCACAATGTAGTTTACAAAATAGAAATTCATATTTCTATCATATAAATAATCTAAGGTTTAGAGATATGAAAGACTGAGAGATAAAATCAAAATAATTTTAACCCATGACATTACAAAACGATATCTCATTATCTAACTAAAATCAAACAAAATGTCCACAAACTAAGGATGCAAAATACATAAAGGAACTGTTTTACAGCACTTTGGTCCTAAAGCATAGCAGAAGTTGAATCACTCCTTACAAAACCACTGTTATGCAAATTTATACCTAATGTTCTATAATGACTTTATCACCTGTTATATTTCTTCCTCTGTTAATTTTTTCTCCCAGTTCATTCTTAAGACTAAATCTCAAAAATCTATATGTCATCTTACTATTGCATAGTATTATATCATTTACAAGTTGAGAAACACCTCAGGAAATGCTTCAGTCCATCACATGAAACAACACTCCTTCCTTTGCAGGTTAAAAAAATAAAAATGTATTCACTACTTAATTCTCAAACCTTGTGTTGCATATCAGAAAACCATTACTCCCTTTCTGGTCTTGTTTCTTAGGTAGAGCAGCTAATCTGTAACTCATGCTGTGTTTTCTGTTTTAGCAGCATCCTAATTGGCAAATCTTGAAGACTGTGCTGTCATGCAAAGTTTCCAGTGTTACATCTGTTTCTAATGTACGGTGCATAATTTAATGACGAGACACTTCAGTGGTCTACCCACTGCAAATTTCAGTTGTTAAAAATGTCTGGAGCAAGATGCCTTTAAATAGTAGGCACTTTCCTGGTACATTAATTTTCTCACGCTCAGAAGCAGAAACTGTATAGTAGCTGTCACTTAGTGTAAAGCTCTGTTTACTTTTAAAAGCTATTTACAGCTTAAATGTCTTGTTCAAACTGATTAACTATAGAGGGATTTAAAACTTTTATAAGACCTATTTATTACAGCTAATGTGTTTTTCCTCGGACTATAGTTGAGAAAATCTGTCCAATCAGCATTAGAACAAGAGTGCAGTGGGTTTTTTTCTGGCCAGACTTGATAAATGTAAGTCAACTGGATTTTGAGAACAACTGAAATGAAAAACATAAACCCCTAACCTACAAGTAAAACATTGACTGTGATATTTGCATTTAATCCCTCTCCTTCATATATACAAATAGAGAGAGCCAGAACAGCTCCCCAGCACAATACCTCAACAGTCACAAACCCATATCCTCATCTATAATTCATCATGACTAGTAATGTGCTTACTGACTGATGCTGTATCCGACAAGACCCTTACAATGTGGAAGATCCAATTATAAAAGGCATAACGTGGTTATCCCACAACTAAAGAATTGTTTAACAAACATTCTAAACATACAGAGACATATATAAATACAAAAAATAAATCCCAGATTTAGCTTAAATGTAGAATAAATCCACCTTCCAAAGTGAAGAAAAAAAAAGCACTAAAGGATGTAAAAATTCAGTAGAATTTTTTTACTACTCCAGTATCAGACATCACTGATCATTAAAATATTTCAAACCCCATAGTCTTCATTAGAAATATCACCGTGAAAAAAAGCTTTTCCTCATACTTTGTCCTTTTCTATCATGCAGTCCAGACAAATTTATCTACTTCACTTAAGTCCCTGATTTCCTTAAAGCTGAGATGATTAGTTGGAGTGGCTAGGAGAAAGGGGGAGGTTTGGCTGGTTTTTTTTCCTGTGTCTTTAAATGCATGTTTTACTTCTGCTAAATAGTTTCTACATTACTGTAAAACTTGAACTGCACTTGCTCTCAAGTTGAGCTAGGAAGTAATATGTTTCAGGAATGGGGTTTTAGTACAGGATGATGAAATGCAGTAGGCTATTATCTTTCCTCACATCTTGCTTCTGAGACTGCAGAAAAATTACCCACTTCTAGTTAGCACTGCCTTCTGTATCCCTGTGCTAGGAAGATTTGATCAATTCCTCTTTACTAGGAAGAAAATAAAGGAATGGGCATCTTAAGGTCTACTTTATTATTACTTATTACTATGTTATGCCTGTCAACAACAGTAATGTACCTTCCGTACAGTTTAGTGGGTGAGAACAGGATAATAACCACTCTGTCATGGCACTGAGCCAGAGGGTCTGTGGGCCTTTTTCTTGCAGCAGGCAGCATTGGATAGTTGTTAGCGCTTTAACACACTGAAATCTCCAGTTGGTACAAGAGTTGACTTTTATAGGTTTTCTCACACTTGGGACACAATCCCAATCTGTGTCAGCCACATTCAGCACTATTGGCAATCAATGAAGTTTACCCACATGAATCTTTACATGTTTTCTTTATATCTTTGTTTATAATTGAGCCATCAAAAGCTATTTTATGGTACACAAGTTCCCAGAACTGCTTGACCAGGCTTTCTGTTTCACTTCTGAGTTATTTTGGAAGTTATATTTTTAATTAAGCGAAAAGCAAACCTCAAAGCAAACCACAAAAATCAAAAAGTAGTGACACTTCTCTTTCTTTCCCTTTATATTGAGGATAAATTGAACAATATACTGCAAGGAAAATGGACCCATTCTTTTCAGGAACATGTGCCAAATTCAACATGTTTTAGTCCTATGCAGGCTTAATGCTATTCTTTAGTCCTAGAAAAAAATTTCTAGTGTAATGAATGTCAACAATTAGAAACTCAAAAATCTTTCCATAAGCAAAATTGAAAAGATGCAAAGCTGAGCCTAGTTTATTGTTTCACTGCCAACATGACATTTAGCCACGGATGCCAAAAGGTTTGCAAAACTATGAGCATACTCAAGCATGATTTCTTAGAAATCTTGGCCATGCTTTTAATGGATGTGGACAGATTCACTCTTTGTGTGGGAAACCATGTTAAGTAAGTTAGCTTTTGACTTGAAATGAGGCAAGAAAGACACTCTGATGAATAATGCTTTCTGTTGTGGGGAGCAGCACAACTAGAATGAATACACGGTAAACAATGCAAGCAGAAGTATAGAGATGACACACTGTGAAATGAAATGCATCTAACTTCTATCTTAAACTACATCCCATATCAAACCTGGCCAGTAATGTTGAAAGAGAAGCTACTTTACAGATAAAAAAAGAAAGATGAGGGCTAGACTTCGGTGGCTTGCAGCTTAATGACCAGTTGTTACATTGTGCATTTTTACTTTGTATTGGTGAAATCATTTAGCTTAATTTATGTTCCAATTATGTAGATTTTAGGCTACACACCAATATACCTAAATGACAGAACTTTAACTGGCAGAAGAGGCCATGTGGAGCCAGACGTGCAGCAGTAGAGAGGCTACAGATTTTCACCAGCTACTTCAATCCATTTGGAGCACTATTTTATCTGTTAACACTGGCCAACCTTAAGAAATCTGTCAAAATGATGGTGGGTATGCTCACATATGAAATTTGCTTATTCTAATTTTCAAACACACCAAATATTTAATAGAAGCTGTGCATACAGAGTGCTTGTAATTGTTAAGTATCTTAATAATATGAACAAAGATTAAGATGCTATAACAGCAATCAGAAAAAATCAGAAAATACAGTGTCAGTTCTGATCTACAAGTACAACTCATGCTTCTAAGTTTGATGATACTTATTTCTCCGATATCATTAGTGTTAGCTTTGATGTGGGGTTCTTTTGCATACTTTTGTTGGCCCATGACATAAAGTTGTTTAAAAATAGTATTTTGCATCTGACTGAGGTTCAGCAAGTGTCAGCCCATTCTGTCTTTTGTCACTAACCATGAGTGCAAATAATGTAAGGAACACTTCAGAATGCCACTTCCTCTTACCCAACAAAACTGAGGTTTTGGTAAATCCCATTTGTGATCATGTTACTTAAATATAAATTATTCAGATTAACTTGGATTTGATTGCAACCAGTGAGCCCACCTTTCATTTTTGAGTGCCCAAAGTGATGGTCTTTGATCTAAGAAATCAGTTAGATTCTACATATGGCACTTACTAACTTGAGGGAGGGGATACTCAATCCTCCCACTAGTCTGGCATTCATTCAGTCACCTGAAAAGAAACTATTCAATACAAAGGAATTACCATATGAATAGTGCTTCCGCACAGTTTCTGCATATGCTGTCCTGCATTTTTATCAAGACTGCAAACATAAACCAGCGTGAGAAAGCAGGTGCTGTTTTCCTCTGTCTTTTGAACATCAGTCTTTCCCAGCAGTAATCTCTGTGTGTTAATGGCCAAAGTAAGGCACTCTGCAACCAGATTTTTTTTTTTTTTTTTTAAGTCCCGGGCTTTTGATCCAGATTTAATTATGGGGCAGAACATTTAAATAAGAAGAGAAAGAAGGCAAAAGCCATATGATTCTTGATGTCCTTAAGAGTATCTGAGGCAACTGCAATGTAGAAGCAAGAGTCTGAAATAGCTCTAAACTATAAAGAAGTTTCGATTTGTCTTCACAAATCTGCAGTTTGCACAGAATGTAGAACAGAAGTCCTTCTTGATTATATCTGACTTTCAGTAACTTGTCTGTATTGAGTTACTAATTGTTTCAAGGTCATCTGTACTGTACAAAACAAACAAGCAAAATACTTTGTTCCCCATTTTAGTCAAAAGCAACATAAAAACTCTTTAATTATGATTAATAATAATAACTACTATTATTAACAGCCATTGACTTGCACAGATAAGTGTTGCAAATAATCTGCTGCCTTCTACAGGATTACTCACAGGGCATTAAGTTATATCATCAAATAACACGGGATACAGTATGTCAGTTGTAGAAGGGATACACCTAAATATCTGCAGGTATTCAAATTTTGTGTTATACTACACAAAAAATGCAGAGAGAAGAGCAGAAAAGAAAAAGACAAAAGAAAACATAGAAATGCTTTTTTAAAAAAAAACTGGTGTCAACCCTTGTAGAAAAAAAGTGTCATAATGCATTACTGTGTCCTGGTTTCAGCTGGGGCAGATCGAGTTTTATTCCTAGTAACAGGTACAGTGCTGTGTTTTGTTTTTAGTATGAGGATAAGGGGTAACACACTAATGTTTTTAGTTTTTGCTAAGTAGTGTTTAAACTAAGTCAGGGACTTTACAGATTCTCAGGCCCTGCCAGCAAGAGGGCTGCAGGGGCACAAGAAGCTGGGAGGGGACACAACCAGGACAGGTGACACAAACTGGCCAAAGGGATATTCCATACCATATGATGTCATTCTGAGTATATAAACTAAGGAGAGTTAGTAGGAGGGACGAGATCACTGCTCAGGGACTGGCTGGGTATCAGTCAGCAGGTGGTGAGCAATTTATTGTGTATCACTATTTTTTGTTTGTTTGGGGTTTTTTGGGTTTTTTTT
Organism: Falco biarmicus; assembly: GCF_023638135.1. Classification (NCBI taxonomy): domain Eukaryota; kingdom Metazoa; phylum Chordata; class Aves; order Falconiformes; family Falconidae; genus Falco; species Falco biarmicus. Next base: position 43,741,487 of record NC_079311.1, on the reverse strand, counting down.
TTGTTTTGATTTTTTTTTATGGTATCTCTTTTTGTTACTTTATTTCAGTTGTTCAACTGTTCTTAACTCACAGGTTTTATCTTTTCTTCTAATTCTCCTCCCCATCCCACTGAGGGAGAGGGGAGTGAGCAAGTGGCTGTATGGTACTTAGTTGCCTGCTGTGGTTAAACCACAACAGACGGGAAAAAGAGAAAAGAAAAAGCAAAACCAATAACAAAAACAAGATAGGGAAAATGAGAAGCCACTGATAGCTCAAAGTTAAAAAGCTAAGCTAACAAATGTAGTTAGCAAATGTACATTTACACAATATGAAAATTGCAGATAAGTCAGAGAAAAGAGAAACAAAAAGTAAAGCCAAGATGCCCAGTGGTACACACAAGGTTAAAAGTAAGCACTCCTAAAGCCTTTGCACAGTAAGATACTTTGCTGTGTTCTGATTACTAAGATTTCATGGATCTGGGGAAAAGATGTAAAATTCAGCCTTTCAGGCAAAAATAATTAATCTCTGATAACTGCACCCGGGTTGTATTTGCTTTCACTCATGACCAGTCACAACCAGTGTCACATCGTTAATACAAGTTGCATCTTTCAGAAGCATTACTCCATTACAAACATACAACCTGATTGGAAGTAATGACATTTATTCTGCTAAAATAACTTGTATACTTCTTATATCCAGATACTGCAAGTCAAACTTTAACAAGATTAGGTTTTCTAGTGCTTTACAGTCGTGCCGTGCTGGCATTGTAGTGCTGTGTCAAACCAAGTCCTAGTAAGGCTTGATATCCCTTGTGTACTCCCCCACTTAGCATTCTTGGCAATGAAAAGAAGAAGAAAAAGTAGAGACTACAAAAATAAAGAAAGTAAGGTGTAGAAATAAAAACAAAATAGAAAAGGGAAAACATGTCTCAAGTATAAGCAAGGTTTTGTTATTTATCATGTCATCAAGGAGCCTACAATAATTGACAGGTATATACAAAGCAAAGGTTTCTCAGTACAAAAGAGATTTTTGTCACAATTTCTTAAAACACTGGGGGGGAAAAAGTAATGATTGACTATAGAGCAAAATAGGATGTCTAAAGAGAATTTGTGCCTTAATCACTATAGCTTCAAGCTTTTGAAACTGAATCCTCCCTATTTGAATTGACAGTTCGAGTAATCCAGCTACTGAGAACTGCAGATATATATTGCCATTGCATTTTACTTGGCAGACATGAACTTAGAGTCCCTGAATAGTTGGAAAAAAGTGAAAATAAACTAAGGTTAAGAAAATTAATCAGTCACAAGACACTAAAATAAGATTTATTGTATTTCATTAGAGCATACAACCACTCTTGTAGTATGTATTCTGAATGGTAATACACCAAAGAGAGAAATTTATGGCCACTCTATATTATAGAATTATTTGACATAAGATAAAACAAAAAAATTGTCTCGAGTATGACTAGCCCCTACTTAAAAAGAAAAAATCACCACAGATTGCAAAATAGGGATGGATTAATTTCTTCCAAAACTAAAGGAAAACCCCCACATTTTTCCATTCTTTAAACAATAATGAAATGTAAAAAGTACAACTACTGCATCAGCTATGCTAAAAAGGACTTTGAAAAGTATAAGAGATGATCCAAGCCTGTTCACTGAAAAAGTGGGAAACTCATGTTCAAGTGCCTGCACTCTCTTGACTAGGTTCTTGTGCATTCTGGTTTGCATTCCTACTGAGGGACCTAATCGTTACTTCATTCACCATCACAGAGGTTTTACACTCATGTGCCTTGGCTTGAATGAAAAAGAGAATATCTTAACTTTAGGGAACTATTTCCTTTAAAGATCTTGTTTTGAAACTTGAAATATTCCAGCAAAATTTTGATTTTCACAAACAGGAATCTGTTGATTAGTTATTCCTGTGTTAAAAGATTCTAATCAGCTCTGCCTGTGTATATTCATTGCCAGCTAACGTTAATAGCCATGGAATTGTACTTGAGATGTAGTTACTCATTAGGAGTATAGTTGGTGATATATGCTAAAACGTGTTGTATTGGAAAGGGCATTTATTAAATATATTCCACAGTAAATTAACCAACTTAACACACAAGACAAATCAGTTTTGTATTGCTAACTAGATGAAAAGCAGGACAAAATAAGAGCAAAGCTAACAAGAAACATTTAAAATGCTGAATAAAATTAGCTCTAAATGATTGAACAACAGAACTTGGGAGAGCTCCACTGACGTCAATGGTCAGAAGTAATTTTTTCTGACTTAAGTGTGAAATGGGGATAGCCATTAGGCCATTAAGCTATTAAGTTCCATTAAGCCTGCCACGTTCAACAAAACATTAATGCATGTGCTTAGTTTTGGTGCCAGAGGAATTGATATGTATGATAAATATTTTTGGAATTTTAATGCTAAATAAGAGTGGGACTAAAGGTGATTAAAATTTCTGTTTGTTTCGGCCTTTTAACATTATCTAATACCATTATAGTTCAGGTTTTGAAAACGTGGTTCTTGGGGTCTTAGATAAAAAAAGATAGTATGCAGTACATCCCAGAAGTTTCCAGTTCTTAAAGGCAGGCTTACAAATTAAGTCATTAGACTTCATGACTGTCATCTATATCTGAGAAATGTTATTTTAATATTTTCAAAAATCTTCTGTTATTTTGGAAACAGGTTAGAAAAGTTATTTATACACATGGACATTTTCTGCTTTAAATTGCCATAACTTCTTATATTTAAAGGACTTAGCATCAGCCAAAGATATGACACAAAATGACCACCCCTTAATGCTTTTCATGGGGAAAAAGCCCGGTAATTGCTACAGGGCAGCTGAGTTTCTGAAGAACTTCCAAAGCCCGTAGGAAGCATCTCCTTTAGTCACTTCTGCAGAACGAGAAGACATGGTTCCTTGCATGGGATGCAGCCTCTGTTGAGCTACCAAGGTATATTATCAGAATTTATAGTGTCACATATTTTAAAAATAATGAAAGGAAGACAAAGAGCACATTACTGATTCTGAATGAGAACCTGTTGTAAAGCCAGTATTAGAACATCACAATTTTGGCAATTTACTGCTATAAGCAGTTCTGTAGCTCATTATTTTCTACACAAAGACACTTTAAAACATCTCATACGGTTTTAATACATCACTTGGCATTAGGCAATTACCCCTTCCTCTTCAGTTTTCAGTCTCTTAAGTCTTTGAACTCTTGAAACTACAGTGTTCTGACAGTTTTTATACAACCACAGGGAAAGCAAAACATTTTTGCTCACCAGGTCATAAGCATTAAAAAAGTGGGTTTGCTACAATTTCTTCTAATTTAAAATTCTTTTCATTAGTGAAGGCTCAGGCTAAGCATTTACATTGCAAGTGTTCTTATCAAAGAAGGTAAAATTTAGGAACCTGCTGCAAACTCAGTTATTTATACAGAAGCCACTGTATGCTTTAAGGTGGAGAGAATGCTATACATGGAAGAAGAGTAGGAGAGCAGTTGTGGGGGTGTTTTGATTGTGTTTAATTCTGTAAAGTACATTCAAAACATTGAAAAATGAAAACAGTATTAGAAATTATTAAAGTCTGCAGTTATTTACCTGTATATTGCATGTGTGTGTTGCATAATGTGCATTTCCATGTTTGATGTCAATGTAGACATTTCGAAATTCCTTTTCTTGCTATTTCTTGCCACAGAAATCACAAAGTTTACAAGGCAAAGAACAATGTCTGCCTTAAAAAATACGTTTGATTATTGTTTGTATAAAAATGTCAAAGATGTTACTGACAGTGATATTTGGTATAACTGTTAAAAATGGAATATTGAAGGTCTTGTGATAAGGGACATACCTCATCAATGAAGCAATAGCAAGGCACTGAGAGGAGTAACTAAGAAAAAACCTACTAAACCTTTTTTATTTCCAAAGCTTTACACTCTAGAGTTAGGATTAAACTTTACCAACTGATATTCATCAGGGACTAATGAGAGAGGATTCAGCACTAAGTCTGTCCACTCTTGAGATTTCATCACCCAAAACTGACCACCCAGTTTAGCTGAGCTTTAACTCATATCCTGTTACATAAGGCCAGACTTTAAACTGCAGCTGCTTTTTTATTAATCTTATTGACTGAATATTGCAAGGTAACACATTCTACATTCATCTTTGTTTACTACCACGGTATTTTAAAGGCAAACACTGTCCAGAAGATGATCTTGGCACATTAAAACCTCTTGACAGACCCTTCAAGGCATGGAAATAGTCCAGGGAACTGTTAAAATACGGAATGCAAAAGGCTGCAGGCATTGCATGGGATGATGACAAGAAAATTAAGACCAAAAGCAGATGATGCATTTCAGATGAAATTTTTTTGAGTAATAGCTAAATACTGGCAAAAGGTTGAAGGATTCCTAAACACAACCATATTACACAGTTTCAGATCAAAGAACATTGCTTCAGCAGTTGCAAAGAATTCAATATTTGCATTAGGGAACATTTGCAATTTAGGGGAAACCTTGCTGTTTTAATACTTCATTAATGCCAAAGTTTTGCAAGCAATTAAACAGAAAGGAAATATAGTACAATGGTTATTTATATAACATTTTTGTATCAGAAAGACATTTCTCAACACAGACATGAAAAGAAAATGTCAATAGCTGTATTTAATCATTCTTTCAGGATCTTGTTAGAGAAAAACATTCCAGTTATGGTTCATTTCACATATGTATTCTTAATACCACTTGTAAAATCTTCCAATTTGAAACAGCATTTAAGGAAGATATGCTCTATCTACTTGCTAGATATACATAAAAAGAAAAGCAAATTACAGCAGAAGTATAAGTAATAAAAAATGATACTATCAGTAGATTTTAATGGATTTAGAAATCAGGAAATGGTTCCATTTGTATTTATTATTCCTTAGGACATATGATAATGGCTATAAGCTAGAACACAGAATCAGAGGAAATATATATTGGAATATCAAGTAATTCTTTGCTATCACTAGCAATCATGACCTAAATCCTTTCCAAAAACATGCCAAGTATCTTGTTAAAAGTAGCCATGATCTTTCCTTATAATAATTGTTTGAACAACATTTAAGACTCTCATTCCTATGACATTTAGATAATTCCTATAACAACTTCTTTTCCTTACTGTGATGGATTCCATGACGAGAAATAATTTGATGATGAAAACAACTACATGCAGAACTTGGGAATATGCTTCTGTCTTTGGACTACTGATGTCTGAATTTTCTTGAATACTAATAACTCAGTAGCATGAGTTCCAATATATGAGTATCTCTTTTCTTCATGCCCAATTCAGTACTTTTACATATACTTTGAGAAACCTGGTCCATGGAGGCAGACAAGTCAACAGAAACTGTACTTGAATATCCAAAGTGTACTCTAATAATAAGCACTCTAAAAAAACCCAACCCAAAATAATAAAAAAACCAACAAACAAACCACCCTCTCCATATAACAAATTTTGTGAATCTACTGTAGATACTTTTAATTTCAAGCTCCTTTATTATTATCTTCCTATTGGTAAAACCTGATAGTAAACTTCTTTGACTTGGATAGGGTTTTCAAAGACAAGTTAATTTGGGGGAAGTATTCTACAGGCAAATGTCAAAAGAAAGCCCAAATTAAGTACTTCTTTCTTTGGAAAATAATTTGAAGGGCATTAAGCAAGATCACCAATGGCTACATATTAAGGTAAGAAGGAGAAAGGAGAAAGGAAAATATAGATTAATTTCTGACTGAATATTATTCATCCTGTCCATGGCATGAGACACAGAATATAAGAAAAACACAGCCAGTAACCATATAATGAAAGGCCACACTACACAGCATTCGATTGTAAAGATAACTGACATCTTGTCTTTTCATCACTCAAATTTGCCACTTTAAAAACATGCCTCCTCAGTGTGAGGGGAGAGACACGAATTCTCTATGCTGCCCACTTTCAATTTTAATAATATTATATTTATTAAAATTAAATACAATGTAAATGCTTTCTGTACAGGTTTAGAAGGTTAGCAGACTGTGAGTATTCTTTCTTCTCTGCAGACAGAGTTACAGTCCTGGGTCTGCTGCTTTTCCTTCTGTATCCTTACCAGCCAGCACAGAGCTGGAAGTAATCTATTGCAAGATTACTGCCCCAGCAGCAGGTATCTCCCCTCTGAAACAAAGAGCATTTGACATTTAGTATAGCTGTTGCCAAAGCCTCTCTGGCTCGGTTTAGTTAAGGACTGGCTCTTGCTTGGGATAGTCTATTTAATCACAATTTAAGCCTAAAACAAGAGCCTGGATTACAAACAGACTTTCCAGAGGAAGCCAACCTAAGACAGTCTAGTTAGCCCATGTGCAGAAGATAATGCTCTAATTGAAACTGTATTACAGCCATACTGTGTGGTTAATTTACTGTGATCCATCTTCATTTTTCCAATCCACCAGGCAGTAAGCAAACTGGTTTCCGGAATTATCAGGCACTTTCATTAAAATGTATATGAAAACTGAAATACAGGTTTCTCTGTGATGACTGTTGTTCATATTTTATCTTAATTTTATGCTGTATATGCTGTAAGTCAAAATACATGGTTTCAGTATTCCAGAATAGTTCCATTTATGTAATGTAAAAAATGTATGATGTCTTCTAAAGAAAAGAATTCCCATTACATACTGTGACTATGACTGTACATTAACTTCACTTAACATATATTATCTAGAGTTACATGACAGACTTGTCTTCGCCTATTTAAATGTTCTGCTAAAAGGCTACAGATTCCAAGCTCTCTCCAATGACCAGAAAAATATCCACACTCTGCACCTGGCTCATTACATGACTTCTTCAGAAAATGTTGTTTCAAACAGTACAAGAAAGTATCATTTAACTATTAGATAGTATAAAACTCCCTATAAAAACTAACATTTTTTAAAACCTCAAGAAACTATACTTACTTTTCCAGTTCCATATTGCGCATGGTGAATTATGTTTTAGCATTTACTAATTTTATTCATTTGATAAAATCTCCAACTACATTGTGGCTTTAGGTAGCCCTGTCTGACCAGAGGGTTGTACCAGATTACCTCCAGGGATCTCTTCATATCTCAGCTACTGTGATTCTGTGACATAACAAAATTATTTACAAGTCATCCAGCCAATTTAGAAATAGACTGACAGGTTCTTCTGGTACTGCTTCCTTGATTTTGACTATGTACCTTCATCATTAGAATGGCTGTTAAATGAGGCTGTTCCTTTATTCTCCCTCCTACAGCTACTTATTTGGCTCTGTCTGTGTTCACTACCTGATGTCAGAGAGCCTGGATTTGAGCATAGTTCCTTGTTTCCTAGATGTTACCATAGTTTTCTTCCATAAATTGTTATTTAGAGAGATAACTTAAGAATGATCTGCTTACCTCAATGCATACTTGCATCTTTGGATACTTTCCATCATTACAGCTTTGAAAGAGTTTTTAATGGGTAATTGCAATTATTTACTATATCCAGTTCTCCATGTGTGAATCAAAAGCTAAAAATGTTTAATAGCAGGTGGCACACAGTGTATATATAACTGTGTTGCAAAGGCTTTGCTTTATCTGACATGGTAGATCCCACATCTAAGTTTGAAAAATTAATCTGTGTTGTAGTTGAAATACTATGACTAGCAAACCTAATTCAACCTGATGCAAAGCTAATCTGTATGTGAGGTGAGTCTTTTGAAATAAGAATGAGATAAGAAATGTTAGTTCTATAACAGTCTCGCTGCAAAGCTTGAAAGCTTGCAAAAAAAAGCATAACTTTCATTATTTTAATACAATGTTAAGACTGTAATGAGAACAAAATGTCATAGCATGTTCATTTTTCATGAGAGGCATTACAAATAAGAACAAGGAAGGAAATAATATCAATCTATTTCACTTGGCCTAAAACATAACAGCTCTGACTAGAAAAATCCTGGATTAAAAAAACAACAACAACAATAAAAAAAAAAAACAACCAAAAAAAAAAACCTAAAAAAAACCCACACCGAAATAAACAAACAAACAAAACCCCTCAACAAAAAGAAAGTTTAAAAATTAGAACTGCCTTCTAGATCATCACTGCCATGAAAGTTGGAGAAACAACATTATATTTTAAAAACTAGTATGTACTTGCTGCATAAAAGGAAGTATTTGGGTTTTTTACATGAATCCCACAAAGGACATAGTCTTCCTCCTAGAATGCTCCACTTACTAGAAGAATGGTTATAACCTAGCTTTGTGTGAAAGAATACCAGGCAATGCTCTGCAAAAGAAAGGAGCTCAATACTGATGAAAGACTCATGCACAGGTAATCCCTGAGCTGACATAGAACGAGCTGACATGTCTAGCATGTGTGTCTCTCTCAGTGTCCTACACCGAGTATCTGAAGATTTTACCCTAAAAGTAGCAAAAATTAACATTTCGGCATCTGGAAGATGTTTTCTCCAGCTTGTAATAAGTTCTTTTTTTTGCCCCATTGTAATTGTAACCATTGGATTAAGGGACAGAGTACTTCAAATCTTACAAAACTCCAAAGCAAGATCTTGCTAGCTGCATTAGCTTTAACATTATATGGTAAATAATTCAACATCAGTCACTTAGAAAATGCAATCATAAATTACACTAGCAGGTATTTCTTATTATTCATTCTTTTACTTTAAAGGTAAGGAAATAATTTTAAAATTTCATTTCAAGTAAATGTATGCTGAACTGAAGAGTTTGTAAAAAAACACTTCGTATTATGATGCCAATAATACGAAGAAAGAATAATTAACAAGATATTGTTTTCAGTCAAAGATGTCTTTTCTAGAAGATTGTGAAGGTACTGAAAACAAATGCCATTCTAGAAACACTAGAAACTAATTTCAGAAGAATTGGCAACCATCTCTTAGCTTAATTATAAAAACATCTTAGCCAAACTAAACAGTTGCTAAAGGAATCATCTAATTTCTGAGTCTCCTGACCACAGTTGAGTTTTGAGTTATCCTGCTGTACATGTTATTTATACCTACAGCTGTCTTTTAAACGCCAGATAATAAAATGACCTGGATGAACAGCTAATTCAGAAATACAAATCTGTATATAATAGGAAATAGTAAGCGTAACAACAAATATAGTTTCCCTCTCTTAAATGCTTGGTGATCTATGAGATGAGTCTATGTCCAGGAATGGACATGAGAAGCGGTCAAGAGACAAGAAGTCATTGTTGTTTGGGAATTGAGCTCAGTCTTGTACACTTTACAGAAACACTGTTTTCCAAGGTAGCAATTGAGCAAAACATATGAATGCCTCAGTGATTTAACAAAACTTGCGTGAGTAAGTGCAAGCAGGGAACAGTCAGCTCATTCTAAGAATTCTGTACATCACACATCTGGAAACAACATTTTGACAGTTTCAAAATTTACAGCTAAACAAGTTAGCTAGCTCTCTTCCTGTTATAGAACAGGGGCTGTTGTGTCTAGGTCAGACCAGCACAGGTTACTGTAGGCAACACTTGTAAAATCTTAATCGGAATGGCCTGAAATATTCTTGTAAAAATTCAAGACTAAATCAGAAATATCTGGAAACACATACATTTTTCCACTCCATATTTGGAATAAAACAATTGTATACATAAAAAAGGAAAATAATACAATGCATAGAATCTTATTTGATGAAATAGATTGGTGATATTTTTAATATTGTTCTAATGATTTTCTTAGTATAGTACAGAGTACCTAAACTGTGTGGAAATACTATTACATTAAAAAACAAACAAACAAACAAACAAAACAAAACAAACATACAAAAAAAAACCCCAACAAATTTTAAAAAGTCAATTAAACAAACGCAAAGCAAAAAGAAGCAACAGTCACACTCATCACAAGATGCATCTCAAAATTGAGAAAATATTTAAGATTCCCTCTAGCTCATGAAAAACTGCTAAGGAAAATGTCTATCCATTGATTTAATGCTGCATATATATATGACCAGGCTATAGGTTAATTTATGATCAAAACCGCTGTAAAACTGTTAAACAATAGATGATGAGAGGAAAGATTGACTTAAGACTGACACTTTCTGACGCTAGTGCAATGTTGTTAAAAGAATAAAAAAAGGCCTTGATTTCCAGCACCAGTATCTTCCCCTCCCCAAGATGTTTTAAACTACCTGTCTTCCTTTTCTTCCCTCCTTCCCTCAAACTAATTTTGACTGTTTAGCTACTAAGTGAAGGTCAGATTGTGGGTTTTTTCTTCCCTGAAGTCCCCAGATTTCTGACTGGTAGACCATGCTCCCCATTAATGTACAACATAGACAGTATATGAAATTGTCCATTCTTGTGAGCACCTTGCATTTCCTCCTCATATTTCTCTTACCATCCACACACAGTTTTCAAAACATGCCAATGTACAACCTAAGTGAATCCAGCTGGAATGTGGCATTATGATTTGCAAGGTTTTTTACTTATTTCAGAATTTTGGTTTTGTAAAACTTCACCCAGACTCATATATGCCTTTAATAATATCAGTATAAAACTCAGGAAAATCTGTTAAAAGTATTTTTTTTTATTGTAATCTGTTCCACATGACTTCATAAAAAATATTCAGTAGTTTCTTAAATTTTTGCTTTTTCTTTTTATTTCTCCATCTCTTAGTTTCTTGCACATATTTTGTTCCTCACACTTGACACATTATCCTTCAGATTCCCTGACTCCCCAATTATTTTCCAGAATCCATTGCTCATCAAAAGTATCTACAGACAAAACCCGCACTCTCAAAATGTAATGTAAGATACCATACTCCTATGTATCTATACCTAATATCTAATTTTTCTCGTGAATAACTTCTAAAGTGAATAGTTAGGAAAGAAGTTTTTAAGGCATGCTTCAGAACTGCACTCATTGAACTTACTGTTCTAAAAGAATAATATATAAATAGTAACAGTAAAATATTAGGGTTTTTTTTCTCCTCATTCAGATTAAGCAAACATATATAGTGGGAGAACACAAAATTTTATAAAGTCCTATATACTTATACTACTTAGAAATGCTATTTATTTATTGGAACAAGACAACCATTATGATCTTTGCAACACCACAGATAATTTTTTTTTGTCTTCTTAAAGTGGAAGGGTACATAAGATTTGACTGCAAGTGTTAGACATGCTCCTTTGAGTATTCTTCCTCTCCAGTAAGCCATGGTGTTTAGTGATTTCAATGTGCCTGATTCTTCTATGTGAGGCATAAAATAGAATGGGATATATAAATTAATGAATATATTTGTGACAAGAACTGTGTGCATTGCTTATAAGCCTTCTGTTAAAATCATTACTACAGAAACACTTTCACATTACTGTGATTGAATAGCTGTTTTGCTTTGTGAAAACACTGGTCTAATCAGGTTGCTTAGTGTGTAAGAGCATATTTTACATCCAGCAATAGGCACAGGAGCAGGCCATTCCCATATGCCAAAAGATGAGCGAGTTGGGGAGAATGCCAGCATGGCTGAAAGAAAAGTTTGGCTGGAACTCAGGGAAAAAAGGAGAGTTTGTGAGCTTTGTAAGAAGCAGGGGCAGGCAAATCTGCAGAACTGTAAGAAAGTCATGAGATTATGCTGGGCTAAGATCAGAGAGGTGAAAACCCAGCTAGAACTTAGGCTGTCCACTGCCGTAAAAGTTAACAAAAACTGTTTTTACAAATACATTAGAAACAAAAAGAGGGCTCAGGATACCCTGCATCCTTTATTGGATGCGGGGGAGAACACTGCCACAAAGGATGAGGAAAAGGCTGAGGTACCTAATGCTTGCTTTGCCTCAGTGTTTAATAGCAAGACCAGCTTCCCTCTGGGTACTCAGCCCCCTGAGCTGGAAGACAGGGATGAGGAGGAGCAGAATGCGGTCCTGACAGTCCAGGAGGAAACAGTTAGTGACCTGCTGCTCCACTTAGGTATGCACAGGTCTATGGGACTGGAGGGGATCCACCAGAGGGAACTGGCAGAAGAGCTTGCCAATCTGCCCTCCACCATGTATCAACAGTCCTGGCAAACCAGGGAGGTCCCGGAAGACTGGAGGTTAGCCAGCGTGACGCCCATGTACAAGAAGGGCAGTAGGAGGATCTGGGGAACTATAGATCTGTCAGCCTGACCTCACTGCTGGGGAAGGTTCTGGAGCAGATCATCCTGAGCACCATCACAGAGCACGTGCAGGACAACCGGGGGATCTAGCCCAGCTGGCATGTGGTTTTGAAAGGCAGGTCCTGCTTGATGAACCTGATCTCCTTCTACAAGATGACCAACCTAGTGGATGAGGGAAAGCCTATGGATGTTGTCTACTTGGATGTTAGTAAAGCCTTTGATATCATCTCCCACAGCATTCTTCTGGAGAAACTGACTCCTCATGGCTTGGAGAGGTGTACTTTACGCTGGGTTATAAGCTGTCTGGACAGCTGAGCCCGAAGAGTGGCGGTGAATGATGTTACATTCAGCTGGTGTCTGACCATAAGTGGTGTTCCCCAGGGCTCAGGACTGGGGCCAGTTCTTTCTAATATCTTTGTTGATGATCTGGATGACAAGATTGAGTGCACCCTCAGCAAGTTTTCAAATGACACCAAGCTGGGGGTGGGAATGTTGACCTGCTGCAGGGCAGGCAGGCTGGGGGTGGGAATGTTGACCTGCTGCAGGGCAGGCAGGCTCTGCAGAGGGATCTGGACAGGCTGCACCGATGGGCTGAGGCCAATTGTATGAGGTTCAACAGGGCTCAGTGCCGGGTCCTGCCCTTGTGTCACAGCAGCCCCACACAGCGCTACAGGCTGGGGCAGAGCGGCTGGAAAGGGCCTGGTGGGAAAGGGCCTGGGGGTGCTGGTCCACAGCCGGCTGAGCGTGAGCCAGCAGTGTGCCCAGGTGGCCAAGGCGGCCAGCAGCACCCTGGCTGGTACCAGACACAGTGTGGCCAGCAGGGCCAGGGCAGCGATGGTCCCCCTGTCCTGGGCACTGGTGAGGCCGCACCTCGAACGCTGTGTTCAGGTTTGGGCCCCTCGCTGCAAGAGGGACGCTGAGGTGCTGCAGCGTGGCCAGAGCGGGCAGCGAGGCTGGTGCAGGGTCTGGAGCACAAGTCTGATGAGGAGCGGCTGAGGGAACTGGGGTGGTTTAGCCTGGAGAGGAGGAGACTCAGCGGGATCTTATTGCTCCCTACAACTACCCACCTGAAAGGAGGCTGTAGGCAGGTGGGTGTGGGTCTCTTCTCCCAGATAGCAAGCAACAGGACAAGAGGAAACAGCCTCAAGTTACACCAGGGGAGGTTTAGATTGGATATGAGGGGAAAAATTCTTCACTGGAAGGATGGTGATGCATTGGAACAGGCTGCCCAGGGAAGTGCTGGAATCACCATCCCTGGAAGTGTTTATAAAACACATAGATGTGGTGCTTAGTGACATGGTTTAGTGGTGGACCTGGCAGTCCTAGGCTGAAGGTAGGACTTGATCTCAAGTGTCTTTTCTAACCTAAAGGATTCTGTGATTCTATAACAAAATCTAGGTACTGCTGTTTAAACTTATTTGAAACGGAGCTTGCCAGACCACTCTTTTAATCTATTGGAATTCACAGTTCACGGAAAGTGGGTTTGTGTTTGGACAAGGTCTTCATTTTCACCTTCTCTGCTATTTCCTGAGGAAAATGAACAGTTTTGCTGGGATGTAAGTCAATTGTGGGTTTGTTCAGTGACAGCTTTCTACACCAAGTAAACATCTATATGTATGCATTTCTTTTGAAGAGTTAATGGTAGATTCATTTCCAGTGAGCAGCTTTTCTTTGTTTTCTATTTTAAAGATACATAATGCTCACTGAAAGCAGTCAGCAACAGTGTATACTGAAGCCTGACATTTATCCCACAAAATTATACAAAAGTCAAGGTACCTGCCACTATTAAAGACAGTTCTTCAAAGACCTCTGGGTGAAAAAGGCAAGGCAAAGAGGATTTTATGCAAAATTCTTTTGACAATACTATTAATTATGCCTGATGGAGGGTGAAACAGTATTTCCTTACTCATTTAGTCTTTGATGCAGAAAAGTATCTAAGCATTAATTGAGCTCTATCAGAGCATGACATGTCACTTCCCCTGGTGATTTGACTGAGAATGATCTATCAAAAAAGTATCAGTTCAATACATATTACTAAAAATTTCTTGTAGTATAATATAGAAAGTGGTATGTTAAGAACTGGACAAAAGAAATGAAGTACAAATCTGCTAAGCATTTGCAATAATCAAGAAGTTTTCATAGAGTTGCTTTTCAGGCATGCGTGAATGTCCAGTTCCGATGCTAATTTTGATTTTCAGTGGTCCTACATTCAGATTTGCTACACATAACATACTGCCTGCTGTTCTTATCAGGCTTAACTGGGTCCAGTGCTCGCAAGATGTCCCATTGTCAGTGGTAAGCTGAATGACCTAATGTAACTTTTTCTAAATATATGTATAGCCTTATCAAAGGAATACAAGGTCATAATCAAATAACGGTTCTCGTTAGTTTATAGTCCTGGACACTCAGGTTTTCCTTTGAGCCTAGCATAATCTGTTCACTCTGAAAAAGCATTTGGAACTGTTCTGGTGTTTTGCACCATTTAAAGTGTTTACAAAAGATTCTTCTTTCAGTTTTATCTCTTTCTGTTCATGAACCTTCAATTAATGATTTAATTAACAAAAAAGTTAATTATTTAATAAATGAAATACCAATACCCTGTTTCTGTCAGCTCCAGTGTAAAGTTGAGGTCAGAACCGATACCAAAATCTCCACATTGCCTTTATACCTTTAACAAGAAAGCACCAACCCACGAAACAAAGGAATTTCTATTGAGAAATTCTTCTTTCTGTTGCCCTGGGCTTAGTCAGATTCTCTTCTGCTGCCACAGATTAAAAAGTAAATTTCATGACACACTGATAAAGCATCAGAATTGGATGCTATATTTTTCATCAAGATATATTTTTACACTAGTATATTATACTTAATCATATATTTAATCATGCAGAATTAGGAAAAGGCTACTGATGGGATGAAACAAGAGAACAAAGTTAGTTTGGACTAAAACTTTCCATGTATATGTAAATTTCCTAGTTTTATTTCAAAGTCCACAGTATCAACACCTACACAGCTTATTGTTCCTTTTCTTATTTATACAGCAATTTCTTCTTTATTCACCATTTTTCTACATGCAAAATCGCTAAAATAAGAGAATTCATCACTTCTGATGACCAAATAAAATTCTGCATTAACCTCCAAACACTGCATGAATGTATAGTCTAGACTGAAAATTTAACAACATTGCTATAAAACTATTCCCACTAGATGTTCATCCATACAAACATAAACATGATACAGAGGGGTGTCCATGCAATGAATTAAGAAGCTACACATTTAATGAATCTTTGTCATAAGGCTTCAGCAGGTCACAAGAAATTTGCCCTTAAACCTGTCATCAGCTACTAAGCAGACTGATAGAGAACTGTAGTAAACAGTAAGTCAGAATTTATTAGTTTTAGTGGTCAGTAAATCCATGCAAGCTTTTAGTGCTGAAAATAGGCTGAAACTGTCAATAGGACTCCTTGTTCTTTTATAGTCTAAATATTAAGTTTAAAATTATCTGAGCTGTTAAATCCTACTATTTTTCTATTAGAGTTTGGTTCCTAAACTATTTTTTAAAATGGGACATAGGTCCTATTTTTTATGCAATTGCAGTGTGAACGGAGTTAAGCATACGATGTAACAAAAGCGAAGAAGGAAGAGAAACAAAAGGATTTTATATTTAACTTCTGAAAACAAAAAGAAACTTTCCAAAAACAGCACAGTACTAGTTCACTGTTCAACTTAGCTCATCCGGATGCTTGCCTCTAATACTGAAATGCTATGCAAAACTACAGAAAAAGAGTCACAAATTCAATACAAGAGTTGTATGAGAATAAGGGAATCAGGTTTGATCTGCCTGGAAGAAATGTCCCAGTTCTTTTACCAGGAATATGCCCTGGAAATTCAAAATATACTTTCTGAAAGTTTATCACATCATAATATACATTACTTTTCCCTGAAATATTTAAAGCTACTAGAAGTTAGTAATGCTTTCTTTAGTTTCTGTCCTTGAGAAGAGTTCAGGACTAACTCCTGACTAAGCTCTAAAACAAAGATATCACTATGCTGAACATAAGTATTACCTATACCTCATTCAAACTGTTTCCTTGTATTTCCCTGGGCAATAAAAGCCATATTATTTGATATGCCAAATATTTATGAAGTATTAAGCACCATATGTTAAATCTAAAGAAAAGTAAAACCTTGAGAAACATACATTTCAAGGCTTTAGAATGTCTTACCTGGCAAAAAAATCTCACGGAGAAGGGTAAAATATCTTTTAGTTCCCCAGAAAATCAACAAGAATAATTAATTTGCTCTGATTAAATAAAAGTATTACCCCACAAGGTTTTTTTCTTTCAAATTACAATTATAAAGAAGCTAGCTAGATTTTCAAGCCTCTTTTATTATTTTTTCCCCCTCAAATAAAAGAACTGCTAGGTTTTTCTTTCTTTAATGAGCATAGTTTAAGACAATGTTGCAAAACAGTCATGCTGTTGCTAGTAGTAGCATTTGAAATAGGTAAGTATAATAATCATCATTACTGAAAATAAAAGATTAAGTGGTCTAGTGAAAAAATCCAAAAAGTTTCAATGAATGAATGAGGAAAAAGAGAAACAAGAAAGCAAAAAAACCAAAATGGTAAAACATATTTTCATTTTTAATATAAATACTTATGATAAGTTTTAGGGAAATACTAGTAACCAGTATAACTTGTTGTGAATTTCCAGCCATTTGTACTATGAGATTTTTAACACAAAAGCTACTGCTGAGACATAGCATTAAATGATTAAAGGACTAGCTTGAAAAAAGGCTCCATACATTCATAAATTAGATGAATCATTAAGCACATTGGGAAAATATGAATGGTGGTTAGAGAGAATACAATTCTTTATTTACAGTTTTATGTTTATATTTGCTTGTGCATGTTTACAGGCAAGAACTCAAAAAACCCTAAACCTTTCCTTCTTCATCTTATTCAGTCAACCATGTGGCATGTGTTGCTTTGGTGAAATATTTGCACTAAACAAACTCTAACTACAAACCATGCAGTGATGGATAGCACTGTCTTTCTGTGGAAACATTTTTCCTTTTCTTCTAAATCCAGAAATTCTAACACACTTTCACCCATCCTACTGAATTACGGAATAACTGGATTAATTTGGAATTGCAGTAATATTAAGGCAGTCACTAATTTTGCGTGGAAAATAAATAAATAAATCCTACAAAGGCTTGACACTCTCCCAGCTCCTGAAATAATTTATTATTGAAAACAAATTATGGTCTGTCGAACTGATTTGCATTACGATGTGTTATGGATGTAAAGCAGATATAAATTCTAGACTTTGGGAAATAAATGCATGATGTACTGTGTAGCTTCATGTCATGAAATGAAGTCACACATTATTACTGGATGAAGCTTTATTTCCCTCTGCTATTTTTTAAACTCTTATCTGAGCAAAACTTGTTCAGGATAGGACCCTGATCCAGGTAGATTATAGAATCATAGAATATGTCATGTTGGAAGGGACCAATAAGCATCATCAAGTCCAACTCCCCAGTCTTTGCAGGACTATTAAAACTAAACCTTATGACTAAAAGCATCATCCAGATGTTCATTGATCCTACTGAATTCCTCAGAGATTGCACCAGAACTTTTAGTCTAAGAGGAATATGAACAGGAAACATATTACCAATATAAAATTTATATCTACTGTACCCAACTCAGACAGATGTTGCAAAATTAAGCAGCAGAAGACAGTCATTACAGCTATGGCTCAAAAATGATTTTACAGTCCACAACCAATGCAGAAGAGGACTGGAACACAAGAGCCAAATTACTTGTCTAAGGTTGAACAACATATAAAGGTTGGTAGGAGAAATAAAACCATTCAGTCTGAAGCTTTTTCTGGATCATGATCCAACCTAGATGTATTCTTCTGTGCAGCACTTCAAATATCACCTAGTTCAGTCAGGGAGTCTGACAGTAGCAAATAGTACAGATGAGCAGTATTTTAACATTGCAGAGCAAAATACACCCTGCACAGAGCTCAAATAACTATAGAAAAGGTTTTTTTCTACATAAAGCTATTCAAAGAAAAACAATGGCACTGAACACTCACATCACATGCCCCATAACTCAGTGTGTAAGATGCACTGTTCACCAAAATTATGTCATTTCAGTTAACTTTGTGCTTTTTTAGCATCCTTACATGCACTAGAATCACGAAAAAAGGAAGGAAAATCATGGCTGTAGCATAAGAACAGAGAGAGAGAGTACACAGGCTTCCCCTTGTTAATGTTTTCTACTTAGCTATAACACAGATTTCTCGTAGATCTGATCAGGGAGAATTTGTTACAATAGCAGGTTTCTGCTTAACAGAAAAATGTGTTTCTATTGAAATTACTCTCCAGTCAACATTTAATATTTCCTTCAAAACCTTGTAGTCATTTCAGTTTGTCTCCAATAACTGTATGAGGCATTTTACACCTGAGGTAAAATCAGAAATATTTTTGTTTTCCCTGTCCTTATCTTCCAATGCTTTTTCCTTTACCTGGGCTTAGCAGAATTTTGTGGTTCTCAGGTTTTGTCTAACTTGGCAACAAATCCATCACCAATTGACTACATCTCGTAAGCTTCAGTGGTGCTGAATTAGAATCAGTCCTGAAAATGACAGAAAAAATATACTTGAACTGTAAAGGGAAATCTGGCATATTCTGCATTGCAGCTGCATCCTGGCCTACTGACTGGTAACTGGCCTAGCATTTGCCCACGCTAGGTAGCTCAGAAAACCTTTGCAGCCCTGAACAAAGTTTCCCCACTTGAACTCCATTCTGAGGCATGACTCCAGACAGATTAGTTAGCCAGCACTGACATTACAATATGAATATCACTTACAACCCTCTATATTCTTTAACAATTTTGGGGGTCTTTGATCATTTTTAAGGACAATAATTCAACAGAGCTTTGGCCAAGTATGTGCCCTTCTTATGATACATATGGCCAACAATGTTTAAATGTCTCCATTAATGAAACAGATTTCAGATCAACACCTTTGTCTAATCTGTTATCACATTAAAACTGTTTGCTCTTTGGAGAAGGAATTCTCTTTAGACTACCTATGGATAGAATATCTGTCCCCTGCCCAGACAAAAGGGCCATTCAAACTAGTATTGTGTCTCTGGCAGTGACCAATACAGGATCCTTAGGGGACAGCTGAGAGTGGGTCAGATGAAGCATGCAGTCATACTTTCCCAAAATACTATCCTGCATTTAAGGGTTTTTTATAACAGAGCCATCTCCCGTTTTTCCACACAGAGATAGCTGGCAAAGAACATTGCCTGAAAATTCTCAGAACACACATAATCACTGCTCAGAAAATACGTTTCTAAATAATGGACATCAGAAAATTACTGTGAGCTGACAAAGCTGTTTCTTCAATTTAAGAACTGCCTTAGTATCAGTCTAGTGAGAGAGAATCATGGACTTATCCTATTGTATGTAAAGGTATAGCATATGTTGTACATGATATATTTTAAATATTATTATTAGGTAGATGATTAATTTACAAAAACTGTTTTAGAGCCCTCTTGAATCAAAATATACACAAGACCATGTACATGCCCTCTTATTTGCATTCATATTCATTCAGTGGCCTGACATTTGAATTTAAATATGTATTCAAATTTTGAAATAGTCTGATTTTATAACAGCATGAAATCCATGAAAATACAAATGATGAGTGCACCCTCATGCGTTAGTTAACATTAAGTTAACCTGCCAAGTGGTAAAATGTCAATTTCCACTGACTACATGAGGGATAAGCTGGACCCTTAGGCCAGAAATATGCTCTGTCCAGTAGACTATAAAATAAATAAATAAAAAGGTCAGTTGCATCATTCTGAAGGGATCCAAGTACACATCATTAGCTGCATGTTTGCTGGCTGTTAGTTTGTGAGTGATTGGGAAAGCATAAGCACATAGGCAAGTAGGAAGAGACTGTAAAGTACATATTAGCAGAAATACTTAGCATGAGACAAGAACAGTAAAAAAGAGCTTTTCTGCTATCCACTATGTGTATCAGAAATACCATGTGCTGCCACAAAAGCTGTTTTCTAAGGCTATTAATAAACAAAATAATAAATTGTATCTAAGATGCAGTATTAATTTAACATGGAAAGAGCTCCTAGCACATTTATCATATAATTTACCAGTGCAGTAACAATACTATAGTAAACATTCTAATTGGTACATGTACTGAGTGTATGACAGTGCACAGTGCTGGTGGCATGAAATGAGGACTGCTGATGAAGCCCATTCCTTTCAGTGAACTGCAAAATAAACCACTCTTTCTGATTTACTCTCTCATGTGAATGAACTTGACAGCATAATTCTAGAATCTATTTTAGCCTTTGTTTGGTCAATTAGAAAAAAAAAAACCAAAAACAAAAACAAAGGTAACATGAAATTTAAGTTAGTTACATGGAGGGCTGTCAAGCAATCCATTACAGTGTTTTGACTTACCTTTGGAAACAATGCAGCAACAGATCTTTTTTTTAAAAAATCTTCAACACATTGCAATTTTTGAGCTACAATAAATGCAGGAAAACATTTTTTAGTCCTTTAGGAATTCTCAGCAAGCACTGTGAAAGGCTAGTAACAAAATTAGTAATTTTTCCTGTGCTGTCTTCCACAAAAATAAAATACACTTAATTTAGTTGCTCACTGTGAAAGACACAAGTCATAATTGCTAATGAGCGTACTACAGAGGAAGAAAAGACTTCACGCCCAAGAGGCATGCAATATCTTCTAAAAATTATGGGTGAAGATGTGACCATACAATCTGTTTTAAAAGGGACGGTTAATTGTTGCCTTCCTCAAAAGGGTTAAGAGTTTCTGATTAGCTTTTGGGTCATGTATCACACTTGGAGTGCCTAAGCTTAAGGACACACTTCATTGAACTCCATCTAGCAAGCTTCATGCTTATGAAGGTGTTCCTCTTGATTGCTTTTCATCTGGGCTGCAGAACGATTTGGTTGGAGGCTGACATTGATTAAGTGCAAGAGAGCCATGTTTTACTGTGACAGCTGCTAGGCTTCTGTCAACAAATCAGTGGGGCTTTTTCCCTTTTTTTCCTGTGCCTTTTTTTTATCCCACCCCACCCCCAGTCTTCTTAGCTCTCCTGTTAGCATCCTGCTGCTACTGGAGATGAAAAACATTTTTATAGCTGTCTTGTGACGGAACATTTTCTGATTTACCAATCATAAAATGTTTGTCTGACAGGAATGAGGGTCTCTGTCACTGGATTGTTCAGGATATAGAGAATACACAGGAGGAAAGAGTATACAGTACTGGAATATATGTTCTAAAAATAAATCTGCTCTTTTCTGCACAGACTGAAGCATGAGTATCAACAGTGTCTGTGTAAACAGTACAGCATTATATTATCTTACTAAGTAGTGCCTTTTTGAGCTGTGAAACTTGGCTTTGATGAAATTATGTGGAGGAAAGCTGCTTACTGTTCTTTTTTAAAGTACTTAAAATCAAGCAATCTGTATTTCTGGACACAAAGTTTTGTAAATAACAGTCAACTAACAGAGTCTCATTTTGTTTCTGTTAATTTTACACATTTATGTTTTATGTATTTGTTTCACATCAAATATCTCATCAAAAATTTTCTACATGACCTCACATTCCCACCGTTTTTTAAGTATGTTTTCCAGATTTATTTTGGGAACAGGGCAGAATTTTAATTTTAATTTTCTTACTTTTGTTCAAATTTATTTTAAGAAAATTAAGGATTATGTTTATAGAAAAGCAGTTAAAAGGGCTTTTTATGTGCTAGTTCCATAGAAGGCAATGTTATGCACATGCGCTTAACTGTGTGTCACTACTTGGTTGTTCCCTGGTCTAAAATATTAAAAATTTAGGATGTTCAAATGAAACATAACAAAGATAAACCATTACTCTGAGTTATTTTCCAATATTGTTACTAGAAAATTTTATCTAGTAACAAGAAAAGGAATTTTTTAGATTAAGTCAAAGAAACTTTCAAAATAACGATGCAACACGAAAGAAAAAAAAAAAGAAAAAATAAGATCATAATGTAAGGGCAAAGAATTATTGTCAGGTTGAGGTTGCAGAGTAAGTAACAAGTCTCAAAACAGAGATAAAAGAGCAGCATCAAATTACTTTTGGAATGTGTTACAAACTTTGTAAAACACCATTGCATTCATGTTTCCCTTTTAAAATGTGAATGCATTGATGTAAAAGCATGATGATTCCAACAGTTTGTATGAATCACCTAAAGGCGTTAAGTTGTTCTACTGGAGCTTAGCCAGGCAACATATTTCCACATTCAGGTGGTATAAAAGCTTTCCTTGTTGGCATCCCTTATCTCCCAGTTAAGAAGATAAATTGAAGTGAACACAGAAATGCACTGTTGCATATAAAAACTGTTCCTTTAGAATTGTACTTGTAGAAGTTGCAAAGAAATATATATATGTTATATATATATATAATATACATATACATAAAGCCTCCCCTCTGTGAAAACACTGGGAACCCAAAATAGCAAGATTTTGTTACACAGAGAATTACTCAGACAATACTTCTGGATAAAGAGGATTGCAACGCCTTCCTGTGCAAATGACGCCTCAAGAGTTGAAACATACATTTTGGAAATACAACAGGGAAGACAGCAAAACAAATGGGATGTTATGACCAACTTGCATAAAATTTCCTCTGAAATTTCTGTCAGTACCCAGATCTTTTAATTTATACAGATTGCAGAAAAGTAGCTTCAGAAACCAACTTCTGTATGATGTGTGAATAATATACTAGTAAGACCTGCAAGCTTGATCATGCTTCAAACAGATATTATACTGAAGCATCAAAAGAAGTAGGATTACTTTTTTTACAGAGTAAAATTATTCTTTTATAAACAGAAACACCATTTAGTTTGCATCAGGCTGGTGACCAGTCACCAACAGGGTTCCTCAGGGCTTAATTTTAGGGCCAATTGTCTTTAATGTTTTTATAAATGACCTGTATGCAGGAATCAAATGTACATTAAGGAAGGCTGATGATGATACTAAATAGGGAGGAGCTATGGACTCCCTCAAGGGTAGAGAGGCCTTACAGAGAGATTTGGATAGACTAGAGAGCTGGGCAATCACCAATCATATGAAATTTAACAAAAGCAAGTGCAGGATTTGCTACCTGGGACTGGGTCATCCTTGGTCATACATACACACTGTGGCTGGAAAGCAGCGTGACAGAAAGAGATCTAGGGGTTTGGGTTGATGGCAAGTTGAATATGAGTCAACAGTGTGCCCTGGCAACCGAAAGGGCCAGCTGTGTCCTGGGGTGCATCAAACACAGCACAGCCAGCTGGTCGAGGGAGGTGCTTGTCCCATTCTACACTGCCCTTCTCAAGTACTGTGTGCAGTTGTGGGCACCCCAATATAAGAAGGATATCAAACATTAGAGTGTGTCCAGAGGAAGGCGACCAATATGGTGAAAGTCCTTGAGAGCAACACTTAATGAGGTGTGGCTGAGATCACTTGGTTTGTTCACCTTGGAGAAGAGAAGGCTGAGGGGTGACCTCATGGTAGTCTACAGCTTCCTTAAGGCAGGCAGTGGAGGGAGAGGTGCCTCTCTCTAGTGATCAGCAGTAGGACGTGATGAAATGGAATGAAACTGCATCAGGGGAAGTTCATACTGGACTTTTACAAAAGCTTCTTCACCAAGAGGGTGGTTGGTCATTGGAACGGGCTCCTCAGGGGAGTGGTCATGGCACGAAATCTGTCACAGTGCAAGGAAAATCTGGATGACACTCTGAGTCTTATGATTTAATTTTAGGTAGTCCTGTGAGGAGCACTGAGTTGGACTCAATGATCCTTCTGTGTCTCTTCCAGCTTGAGATATTCTATGAATCTATGATTATATGCAAGAAATACTACTTGCAAACATTCATTTCTTATCTTAAGTCAATTAGAAAAGAATATAGTGAAAAATGCTGTTGACAACACAATCACATCTTCACATTTTCCTTGCAAAACTTCCAACCTTTACCTGAGTAGCTGCTGTCTTCTCCTACCAAATGTAAAAAAAAATATGTACTGGAAAAGGAAGGGAATATTTATTAAAAAAAATTAAGGACTTTGAAATTATAGACACTTCTAGATATTTAGCAAAATACAACTACTCACATATTGCATACACAGTTTCCAGCATTTCATTGCGTTTTAAATTTAAAAATTAGGGTTCTGTTTTGCAGATAAATTTTAAGGGTATTAAATACATCTAAGTTATGTAAAGATTTACAAAAACTTCCAAACTGCTGAACAGTATGAACAAGTAAAAACGCCACGTTATCTCAGTGGAATTTTACTTCAGACGCTTACTGATGAATATTTTGGCATCAGCTTTCTTATTTATGATATGTAAGGAAGGACAGGAAGGATCTTAGATCTGTCTGATAAACAGTGAAAACAGTTTGTTCCAATACTTCCTGTAGAAAGCACTGTGAGAGATTGTTTTTTCTCTAATTAAGAAAAGTTACATGTGTGAAGCCTTTGTGAAACTACACAGACCTCTCTGGCTATCAAGACCAAAAATAATTTTCATTATTCTTTACCAGATTTCCATTCAAATATATATACTAACTATTACCAAAACCTTCTGGTCGGTGACAAAACAAAGAATTTTTTTTTTAAAAAAAGACAACAACAACTCCCCCAAAGCCACCTAAAAAGTATTAAAAAAAACCCTCCACCATGGTCAAATGGGAAAAATGTTCTTCTTTATACATTTACCAATATTTTCATAGCAAATGTTAGGCTACTCACATGTTCAAATGAGAATGATTTTCCATTGTGACCACTTTCTGGAAAGTACTTCAAGTCAAAAAGAAAAAGAAGGAAACTATGTTTATGATGCAAATTATTCTAGATACTATTATCTCATCATTAATATTTCAGCTGAAACACAGCTAAGGATGACTGGAACCTTAAAAAGGTTTAAATAACGTGACAATTTTAAAAGGTCTTTGATTCTAAGGGTATATCTGTACTGCTTGTAAGCAACATTTAGAGACAGATTAATTTTCTGATGAAATTTAAGCTTTAAAAAACTGTTCAAAAAGCTGAGGATGGTAATTCAGCTTCTCTTCTCCCTGCTTTGAGATCTACAAGAACTCTTCTGTTAGGCCGTATCCAGTCAACAAGGGACATGAAAATAGTGCATTAGAAATAAAAAAAAAAAAAAAGCAAAACAACAGTTGTGGTTTTAGCTGTGGGGGTGTAGGGATCTTTCAGCAAAATCACAGTGCATTTCAGGGAAGGAGTAGAAAATAGAAATGATATTTCAATTGCCAAGCCTCTTCTGCCTATTTATGATGTTCATTCTGCCTTTTAGGCTTCCAGTGCCTTCAGGCAGCTAAATATTGCTATTGGACACTACTGTTGTGATGACCTATAGAACTCAAGTAGTCTGTAGTACTATGGGAATGCTGTGTTGCCATCACCAGTTTACCTGAATTTCCCAGAGCTCAAAGCAGATACAGCAAAGCAAAGTTTTTGATGCCTGCTTCAGCACCAGGGTACCTCACACTCCAGGAACTGATGATCCTCTGCCCCTGACCCTATTATACTACAGCATCTTCAGAAGTGCTCCGTTCCTCACATTACATCTGCCATTTACCTTTTATCTTCCCTGGTCTGAATTTTTATAGGAACTAATTGAAGACCTATGGTTAATCCAGTAGTTTGGCTTCTCATTTAGGGTATGAAATACCTCTTGTTCAGACTAAAGATATAAACCTATCTCAGTCACATCTCAGGTGATCACTGCGATAAATGACATGAAGAAGCAGTGCTACAATTTCCTCAGTTTGGGTTTTGTAAATGACTCCTGAATTCCCCTACGAATGTAGCTTGAAAGCATTCACTTTAGAATTGTGCTCATGTCCTGCCAACAAAAACTTACCTACTTAGGGCATTTTAACCTTTTGGTAATAGCTATTACTTCACTGAAAATTCCTTTCTGGTGAATAACTGGAAGGGAACATTGAGAAGAATAAGTTATTTTAAACAAACAAACATCATCTGGTCTAGTTTCACTCTGTGGAGAAGCCTCTAAATTATTTTTAGCCTCAGGATGGACTGAGAAATGTTACAGAGCACTGCTGTGCTCTGCTGTCAGTTTTTAATTTTACAGGTCTTTTGGCAAAAGCACATATTAGAGCCCAGAGCAACCATATGTTTGTATTTGCATATAAGTATATATATATATATACATGTGTGTATATATGTGTAACTGTGTATATATGTATGCATGCATGCATGCATGCATGTATGTATGTATGTATGTATGTATATGTATGTATGTATTATGTATGTGTTAAAATGTAAAAAGCAGTAATTGATCAGGAGTTTTTCTCCTCAGCGGAGCAGAGCAAACATCAGGAAAACCAATAGGTCAGTTTCTTCCTATGAAAGTTGAATGGGGTTAATGATTTTATTATTTATGTATTTTGGATATAAGAAAAAGCTAAATATATTTTTTCTGTCACAGCTTCACTATTGAATCCCAGAGCCTAACCAATCCAGGTTTCTCAAACTCCACTTTATACAGACCTCTTTTCTCATTATAACACTAGTGTAAGTCTCTGCAGTAACAAATGTGTCTGTAAGTATTACTAGGGCTTTACTAAATGAAAAGAGTAATATCAGAACTTACATCCTAATTCAATTTTATTTTCACCTGCAAAACAACTTAGTTTGGATTTGTATTTTTCCAAATGCCAGATCACTGTGTAAAATCTTCCTTTCCAGAAACATAATATTTTTACTTTGAAAGAGGAATAGAGCAGGGAGTCCCACAGATTTTTTTCTAAGACTTTTGTTTTACCTGAGACCAATTACTAAAAAAGGTAATCTAGGGAAGAAAAATACTTTTTATCAAGTTCTTGATGCCTTCTTTCATTTACAAAACACTTCTGAGGACATATTCTCAGCTGCCATAAAAATCCTAGGCAGTTTGACCAAACCTTGCTTCAGTTCTATTCATTCATCTTCTGGAATGCTGAGAACAAGAGACCATGAAAGGTGAAAACTTTCTGGGTACCAAGCGCCTCATGTCCATGCCAAGGCTGCCTGCAATCATACACACATGAAGACTACACAGCCAGATTAAAAACAAAAATGTACTTTTTAAAGTTTTAGTCGTACATATGTAGCACACTTTCAGAATCACTATGTTTTATGGAGGATGATCCTCCAGTATGACATCCAGAAAACAGACATTGGTCCTCAATAGTGAAGGGTAAGTCATTTAAATCAATTCAGCCTTTTAGAGCCTTCAAATATTCATTGACAAATTAGAAGTGTTTATACAAACTCTGTTTTACTGTGAGGTCTTATAAGGCATCATTAAATGTATAGATTGTAAAGGACAGGTAATGTCTAAACTGAAGAACTTTAGAAGCTTGCTTTCAAACCTGTAAATATGCCAAATTTAAGTTTAGTTTTTTTCTAAGTGTATATAGGGTCCGGGTACCTTATTTATACCAGTGAGTTACTACAGTCCCTGTCACACTCATAAATGGGCAAACACATTTGGTATGATGGAATATATTTTTATTCTCAAATAGATTCAGTAACATACTGAAAAATTACTTCATTTTTTAATGCAATATTAGTAGCTGATTAAATCACAGACATATATATATATACACACACTTTCAAAAACCTTAGATACTGGTATGTTTTTCAGATTCATTGCCTTAACTGTTTCCACCTACCCTGTTATGCATTCCAGCAACTTATCCTGGGAAAAATTTTATTAATATTTCTTAAAGTTAATCATTACTAGTTCTAGTATAATCAATGTTTAGAATAGAAACCTGCACAAGATTTTGTTCTTCGTATTATTAGTCACAGAATTTTGACTATAATAAAAATCTGTTTCAGTGAATGTTTATTCCTGTCCACATTATTTTAACATTGACAGCTGAAACTAGGACAGTATTTTTCCTGTTATCTGTGTTTTCTCCAGAGCTGCCAGCACAAGCACTACCAGTTGCATTCTGTGGCTAGTTAAGACCTACAACTTTTCGCAATTCTAGCTAATGCCAGTCCAAGGTGGGACAGAGTTCGCTTGTATTAATAGTATCTTGTAACAGACCGACAAGTATGAGAAAGTTAAGGAATAGTTAGTCCAATAACAGATTTACTGGAAAAAGGTAATGTCTACTTCTCTCTAAAACCTTATCATCCTAGATGATAGTAGTTACAGCAACACCAAAAACAGTCAAAGCAAGTATATTTTCTACCAGAAAAAGATTATGTTAAAACAGTATGGCACAGAAGATAGTCTTGTTGTTTGCAGCCTCCACTAGAAACAGCAGAAGAAATAGAAGAGGAGCATACTCCTATCAGAGTCCAGCTCTTGGCTACCTAGCAGACCCAGCAGAGGAGACAGCAAATGTACTGCCTGAATCCTGTAATGAATGACTAACTCTCCAGCCTTAAAGCTTTTTTTTTGTAACACAGATATTGAGCTGGCGGATCCTGCATTAGTGCACATTTACTACTGAGACAGTTAAGGAAATCTGCTTGCAAATTCCCCCAAAAGTATCATTAACTGTTTTTCTACAGATGCTTCCACAATGCTGTAGGCAGAATTTCTTTATTTTTTCTGGTTAACAACCAGTATGTATACATCCAAAGCAGGAATATATTAAGAGAAGAAAATCAGGTGTCTAATACAAAATGTTAAACTTTCTAAGTGCAGTTTAAATGCTGTTTTCATCCTGGTGCTTAAAGAAACACGAGAGGCACTGTTTTTCTACATCACTCATGCGGACTTTTTTGCAGAAGAGTTAATAATTTTCAGCTGCATAAATATTTACTTTTTGTTTGGACCACTGTTATAAAAATAAAAAAAAAATCCTAAAGAAAAAAATAATTGAAAGAGCTTAAAAACAACATACAGCATTACATTAGTTATGTATGATTTGACATCTCTTTAGGAGAAATTAATAAAGAAAATTTCTTCCTGGTTTTATTTTTATATTTTGACCCTTATCTTTTCAAGGACTAAATACTGAACCCCAGCATTGAGGAGTAATTTAGATTTGGACTTGGATTTAAATGACTTTTCTTTCTCAAATTCAGTACAGTTTGTTGATCAGTCCATTGAACACATTATCTGAAGCTTTGATTTAAACTCATCTCCATCTTAAAGGAAGAAGAAATAGCCAAAGATAACTGTCACAATAAACATTCAGAAACAATTTGTTCTTGTTGGGTCAGTCTATCTCTCCCCTTATCTTTGTCTCACTGAAGAGCTATTTTAAAGTTCTTATATTTTTAAATTCTGAATTTTCACCTCCAAAAACATAGATTTTTAAAAAAATATATTTTAAGAGCAATTCTGGCATGAAAACTTCAATGATGAACATGTAGAGTTTCAAAGAAACAAAGATTTGTCCTTGCTCTTCCACCTGAAGGTCTACATACATGAAGTACCATTTATCTTTGAGAAAAGATGTGTGAGGCTTCAAGCACATCCTGACCTTAACATCTGTGATTAAAGTAAGTTGTAAAATGATATGTAAGATAGATAAAACTATATGGATGATTTTCAAAATCAGATTGCTATCCACTCAGGATCTGAGATAAAAGCACCAGCCTTTCCTACCTAGACTGTTCACTGGCTTTCTGATGGCTTTCTAAGTGGCTGCTTTCATGCATACAGCTAGCTGGCATTTAAAAGGCATTAGAATTTCATCTTCAGGGTATTAGAGGTGGAAACACAGGCAATGCTACCCCCTCCCACCCCTCAAATCCTCACCAAATTTTTACCATATTTCTACTTATGAGCTTTCTCCATTTTAACTAATGAAAATCTTTAAGGCATTATGAGAATGATTGCAGAATAAGTGTAGACAGAAATATTTCATTTTCCATTTTTTTCCAATTGACATATCACAACAAAGACTGCCCACGGATCCCATAGTGAAGTTGCACAAAACAGAGGCACTTGTGTTTTGCACCTACACAAGTTTCAATATCCATTTCTGGATCAGGTCCAGCAGAGGACCAATATGATGATCAGGGGCTGCTGGATTTTTCTCTTAATTGAAGTTCAAGAGAAACACAGAAGAAGAGAAAGTATCTAGAAACCGGTATTTTAATATCTTGAGATGTCAGATGGACAGGTGGACAAGAGAGATTGCAGTGATATAGTTGGGGGTGTGAGTAATAGTATTTGTAATTTAATTCTGTAGCTCTTTACTAACTTGCGACAAGATTACACAGCTTCTTTGATTAAGTCATCTAGAAACTGAGACACATAGAAAAAGATTGGCCAGTAACTAGAATTAGACTCCTTTTAGCAGCTTCATGTCAATGCTATTTTACTTTTATCTCAAAACTTGGTCCTATTGCAAAACATCCAGAATGAAATCTTAATACCAGGTAAGTCAGAGTTCAGAATTTGAATTTATTTCTATAAAACCAGAACTTCATCTCTGGATAACAGCTGGAATGTGCCTTTAAAATTTTGAACTCTCTAACTCTTAACATCCCTAGACTTCAGTATGGTGAATAACCTTGCACTTTTCATGTTCAATGTGTTGTAACATAATTTTTCCATTTGAAAAACCTAAAATGTACTTGCTGTTATAGTGGTAAAGAACTCTATAATGTATAATGTTGAAGACATACATTTAATTAGTGCAGCAGACATGCATACTGGGTACATGAGAAAAACAATGACATTTCTGAACAGATTTGAACTGTACTATGATTTATTTTTCTTTTATCTTACCCTTAGCATACTGTGCTGGCAGGGATAGATTTAATTTTCTTCACAGTAGCTGGCATGGTGCTTTGTTTTGGATTTGATTCAGTTGCTGTTGTTAATTTTTTCCTATTGTTGATAACACAGGGATGTTTTAGCTATTGCTGAGCAGGGGTTACCCAGAGCCAGGGTCTTTTCTCACCTACTCCACCAGCGAGCAGGCTAGGGGTGCACAAGAAGTTGGGAGGGGACACAGATGGGGCAGCTGGCCCCAACTGACCAAAGCGATATTCCGTACCATATGACGTCATGCTCAGTATATAAGCTGGGGGAAGAAGAAAGAGGGGGACATTTGGAGTTATGGCATTTGTCTTCCCAAGTAGCCATTACGTGTGATGGAGCCCAGCTTTCCCAGAGGTGGCTGCACACCTGCCTGCCCATGGAAAGTGGTGAATGAATTCCGTGCTTTGCTTTGCTTGTGCATGTGCAGCTTTTCCTTTACTTATTAAAATATCTTTTTCTCAACCATGAGTTTTCTCACTTTTACTTTTCTGATTCTCTCTCCCATCACAACTGGTGGAGTAAGCAAGCTGCTGCCTGAGGCTTAGTTGCCGGCTGGGGTTAAAACACACCACATACTCCAATTCCAGTAGTGGTTTCTTCCTTCACAAAAATTAATAGCTCTATTATAGAGGCACTGGAACTAGCACTAGTTTGGTCTTTACTTAATTTAAATGAATCTATCACATACTCATCAGTGCTGTAAAAAGTGACATATCTTACTTTACATATTTTAGTGTGTATGTCTTACATTTTTCTCCCACAAGACATTTAGTGTTATCAGAATAAAAAAGAATAGTGAGACAAAACTGTAGACAAGCTGCAAAATGAGGTTGTGGAATAGTTAAAAGCCAAGAATGGAGATACTGCTCAAGGCTAAAGAATTAATTTGGTCTTTGAAATCCAGTTATCATTGGTTCTCTCAAATAGTAAATCTTGACTAAGTGTTATGGTAACTTGTATTTTCATCTGTTATGCTTTGCCACCAGTTATGTATGTGAAAAGATGCATTTCCAAGTTCACTTAAATATTTATGCAATGATGATTCTGGATTTACATGTTGGTGAGAAATGCATATGCTTGAATGCATGTGAGTTGAAAGGTGATTCAGCTTTTGCTGCATGCTGCAAAGTGGTGTATCTGCATCAGGTAAACAGTCATGGAAAAGTCAGGTGATAACACTATTAGGACCACCCACCATGTAATGCTGTCACATACAGAAGTAACTGCACTGCAAACCTTAATTCTCTATCAATTAACTTTACATTAACAGAAAATTCATAAACTGATAGCCTAATTCATTTGGTTATCATGATGCTGAGTTACAGTAAATCCACCGGGGATTTCATTGTGTATAAGTGTACCTTTGAGAGTTTCCTGTAACCTACAAGACTAACGAAGCCAGAGGTTCACTACAGGAATCTTGCCCAAAGAAAAGTGTTTGTTTTCATACTATATACCCAAATAGGATAAATCTGTTCTAAGGTTCTACCAAGATATGAATATATCTCATTGGTGATTCCCTGAACAAAATGCAGTGGACAATCGGGATTTTACACCAAGCAATAGTGACAAACAAAATACTTCTTTTCCTGCAGTTATTTTTATACAGTTTGGGATTTTCTTCAAACACATTACCGAGGTCAACACTGTTAATGCCAAATTGAAGGGAGGCTTGCTAAAGGTTCAGGAGCATGCAGTAAGGCAGTACAGAGGAAATACGGAACTCTGAAATCACATGTCAGTTGCAAAACCTAAAAAAATGTCAGTCCATTTTCGTTACAATATTGGTGTCCTCACGCTTCATGCACTGAAGGTCCCCAAAATTGTCATAGCATTTCCCTGCTATTTCTTCTCTATTACACAATGAATATGAAGACAAACATGACCTGAGCAAAACGAACATGACAGCTATTATTTCCCAAAGCAAAACCAAGAGACACATTTGAGAAAGTCAGGTGTACAGACAGTTTCATACCACACAACTGGAAGTAATAAGTCTGGGAACTGAAATGAAAATTGGGGTCAGCAACATTATGGAGTTATGTACAATGAACTGTTTTTGAAATATTTGTAAAATATGTTCAGAACCAATAGGCCTTTCTGAAGGAGCTGAAAAAAACATACCTCCTGCTTATACTACGTTTTTTATTAATTTGTAAGTTTGTTCATTTACTTAAAATTCTGGGTACAAAAATGAAAAAAAAGTCTATGGAAATAAAGCCATTGACTTGGCTGCTTTCTCAGTCTTTTCAGTGAAATGCTTTCTCCTAAGAAAACTATGTATATAGAGATGTATGAAACTTGTAAACAATGTAGATTATTTTTTTTTTAAACTGAATAGCACGTTGAGCTACTGAATCACCTCACTAGGTCCTGACTGTAGTTTTGTCTCACAATTTCGTTCATGGGATCTTGTATCCAATTTTCTGTGAAATAATAGATCATGTTAACAGGACCCAAAGGCAGTACAAAGATCATTCATAGTCTTTCAAATGTTTTGACTACCTGGATTTCCAGGCATATTAGTAACCTGCTTTTTATTACAGAACACAGAATTAGTACTAGAATCTTGCATTAACACATACAGACAGATTAAAGGCAAATATTTTTTAAAAAAGCTGAAAATTACCTCTTTGCAATGGAAATAAATCTCCCCAGGGATTTCACTGCTGTCATTCTATATCTTTATAGCCTTGTTATGTCTTACTCTTTAAGACATAACGCATGTAATTATTGTGATATTGGTTTTCATATTGCCTCATGCAGTTGGCTAGCACATGTGAAACGTGCTATGTCATGTTGATATCTCCACAGACTACTTTTTCTCTGGCTTATGAGATATTCTGGCATGCAAATTTGGAAATCCTGTACCGTATTCTAAGAGATACTATCAGTAGTACACATTTGTAACTTGCCTAGAAAATGAATACACCACTTACTTATGTTCCATACAATAAAATTAGAATAAATAATATAAGCAACGCTCATAAAATTTATTTATCCAAGTGAAATTATAATATTTTTTTTACACAGTTATTGAAATAGAGTTATATTTGCAAATTATCTTTAACTAAATGTTTTGGGCAATTCAAGAGATTAAATTATTATACCATGTCCTCTACTTTTAAAAAGCAAGATGGAGAAAAGTTTGGCAGGTCATCCCAAATTGCTGTATCATTGTTTTCAGTTTCCCTGCAGCAGAAGAACCATGCATTAGTATTTTCAATTGTAGACAGAGAATAATAGATGTTACCTATTGCAGATCAGCATCAATGTTTTTATTATTTTGAGTTCATGACAATTTATTACACATGCATTTCTAAGACCACAACCTCCCTGGTTTTATATGCCTAGATGAAAACATGTTTTTCTGCCATTTTAGGATAATTTTAAATAAATATAAAATAACTCATAAAAAGACTGTAATATTTCTCAAAGATGTATAGAATTCATCTTGAAGAGAAACACAGCAAACAGCCAAGTGCAGTAGGCCTGGCATACGATGCTGCATGGCCAGGCACCTGCCATTGACAAGCTCTCTTGCAGGCTTTGGAGCCTCAGGTCTTCCATGCAGAAAATTATTCCTTAGGTCGCTGCTGCAAGTTATTCCAGTTACCTCTAGACAACCAAAAGTCTGGGAATACCCTTATTCTCTGCAATGTTCTTTATTTATCCCCAGTGTTGACTGTTGGGTTACCCTGTGTAGAGCTGAATACTCACCACTCATCATCCTTTGGAGCTTTCTTTTCAACAGGCTATGACCTTCACTTGCCCTCATTGAACCTTCCAAAGTGTCAGTCTGCTCTGTTCATCCACAACCTGCTTTGCAATCTGGCTTCCCCTTGTTCTGAAAATAAACCAAATAAATTAAAACATAACACCAACGTCATTTTGATCACATTGCTTGTATGTCTCACTTTTTTTTGTGCCCTGACTGTTTAGATTTTAAGTCTTTCCACCCTCTGATTAATGTATTCATATGGTACTTGGAACACAAGGCTAGCACTAACAGCTCCAAGAACTGTGTGTTACAAGCAAATTAAGGAAAAAAATTATAAACATAATCTAAAAAGTATATTTGCCCATAAGTTAAATTGCTACAAGGCAGTTGCGGTGAAGG
The DNA here is from genome assembly GCF_023638135.1 of Falco biarmicus. Taxonomy (NCBI): domain Eukaryota; kingdom Metazoa; phylum Chordata; class Aves; order Falconiformes; family Falconidae; genus Falco; species Falco biarmicus. The sequence goes on along the minus strand of NC_079311.1, from coordinate 43,706,389 downwards.
CTGTAGACTCCAAACAGTATCATCATATTGGTTAGCTCAATCCATATAAAAGTATTTAAACCATTCTTTCAGTTCCAGCTCTCTTGCCAGTGCTACTTGGAGGTCCATAGCAGACTAATTTTTCCTGTTGCCTTGTCTGAAGGGTGAATGTATCTTCCATCTTCAGACTTTACTAAATAACATTTTAAAATGTGGTAGTGTAATAACACCTCAGTAATTTGGGGCCTTAGTGAATGTTAAGAATATTGCTGAAAATCTGAAAAGCTTTTGGAAAAGAATCACCTTCTCAAAGTTGAAAAGTTCAATGAAATTTCAAGTTGAATGCTAGTGAATATTTATTCATCTGATTTGACTAGCAGGTATTGACCTTTCTTCCAGAGCGTTATTATTTTGAATCTAAGCTACAAACCAAAAAGTTGAAGCAGCAGCGCTCTGTTCTCAGCTGTATATTTACCCATGCACATCTCCCTGCACAACTTGGACTTACATATGTATAGAAAAGTTATGTGTAGGTTTGGACTTGAAAGTTCTACCTTACCTGTGTGAACTGTTTTGATGGTATATTACAATGTTATTGTTACAAAATAGCAATGCATAGCATATTTCACTAGAGTTAAGTGAATTAATCATGTTTGGTAATACTAAAGTGAATGTATCAAGCCTTTTTTAGTAAGTAAGTAATCCTTATTAACACCTTTGGCAATATCATGACAGAGCCTTTAGATATTAATATAAAGTGGTTCATTACATAGCACTTTACCGAATGATTTCTCAATTACCTTATGTTTCATTAGACTCATATAAGGAAAGCATAAATATTTTAAATAAAATATATATGTGTAAGTCTATGTATGTGCATTGTGTATAAATACACTGATATGCATATATACTTTCCCAGCTTCTTTCAAGGCCAGTCAAGTCTAACTGAGGCCAATTCAATCTCTAAGATTCTAACTACTGTTTATATGTCTTCTGTACTTTTATTTCTTCAAGAAAATAATTAAAAGATATCCCACTTTATATAAAATGTTCTCTTGCTGTTTTCACAGATCATCAGACACTGAGCAACTCCCGATCTTCCCCATCTAAGTGAATCATTAGCACTTCAAGTAATTCTTGCTGAAAGGACCATACAGCATATACCTTTCATGGTGTATGCTCCAAAGCTGTTCATAGAATGCATTTTAGAAAGTTATACTGACACTAACTATTTTGCTTATGTACCGGAAAATATTTTGATTCAGAATTCTACAAAACATCCACTCTAGGTTTTTTAACTCATTTAATTAGTTAACTCACTAAATACTGCATACAAATAGAGATGTGTTCAAATGACATGTTGTTCTTATTTATAAAATAACTGACTCTTATCAGTCAGTACTTTTACAACAAATGGAAGCTCATACTATTACTTTTATCAGTAGCAACAAACAAAAAACTTCCAGTGAAACTATTATTTAAAGTTAAAGCCAGATTTCTCCAGGAAGCTTTCCCAAAAATTCCTTTAGAAAAGTCAAGGAAAAAAAACATGGATTGCACTACAAGAACTCTTTGAAATTTTTGTTGTAAGTAACACTTATGATAATACCTTGGGCCAGCAGCATTTCCTCACTAATGATTAAGTAAATTCAGTAATAGTCCCGCAGCAAACTGTGGTTGCTTGAAGAATAATAATTTCAGTCATATCGACCTATTCAGTTATACGTTGGGCCCCTTTGGTGTATAATGGACAACAGACCAGGTTCCTTCTACTTTTCTAGCTATCCACTAATATTGTCCAGGCATCAGAATGCTAGAATGCTTTTTTCTTCCCGTCACTTTTTTTTTTTTTTTAACTTAGGCTGATTAAATCTGACTAACAGCTGGAAAAAGTCATAAAACATCCCCTTGTGAAAGAAATTCAACAAGCACTTTTCCACTTTGGCTTGTGCATCCTGTATATCCTGCCTTCTCCTTGCACACTCACAAATGCAATGACACTACAAGAACTATCTGCAGTATTTCCAGGAGGAGAATGGTGCAACTCTCGGCCACCACACCAGAGATAACAGCAAGAAAACATTGCTCTTCTAGGCCTGCTGGCAAAAGCCTCACATTTCTCCAAGAACAGTGACATGGCCACTTTCAGAGGGGCAGAGATGCTATTGCTGCAGAGTAATTTCCCTGCCACAGGCAGAAATAGATGTGGACATCTGTCTTTTTATTTATCCCAGTAATTCACAGGCATTTTTTTGGAGGAGTAGGACCTACTGCAGGTTTTGCCCCTTTTAATATACAAAATCTTCTACTGAAGTATTGTTTGTGATTCCCAGAAATAACATGTTTAGAAGTATATTTTCCATTGTAACTGTTCCATGGATCACTGGCTATCCTTAGCTGTGTTTCTAATGTTCCCCATGGGTTTAGAAAATTTCACCAAATCAGCTGCACTCCTAATCCATTTTCAAGCTTGTCCTTGTGACTGCATGGGCTGGGTTCTGACACAATTGCATGATTCCTAAAAGAAAGTCTACAGAAATGTCTGTAGTGTGCACACACAGTCTAGTCCTAGCTACTACAGAAACTCACCATAAATGGTTATGACAAAATTACTGGCTTGTAATCTTTGTTCCATAAATATAACATCATTTCTGTCTTTCAAAATATGCCACATAGACTGCTGAGAAAAAAGGAACCAGTGTTTGATAAGGAGCGCTCTGTTTTCTAGTATCGACATCATTCCTCTATGGACAAACAGCCACAATTACCACTTTGCTGGTTCTGGCTTGAGTGGGAACAAAATTTCCAACTATAAAACAAATGCCAAAATCATGAACTACATGAAACTGAATTTACCAGAAAACCATCAAAAGCACAGGGAGGATACAAGCTGCAACAGGGTACTACTGCCTGTGGACCCTTTGGAGAGAAGGCAGATCCCATACTGCAATGACACCAGTTGTGGAAAAGTCCATGTTATTACTCCATAGGTATGTGTGTCTTATTTAAATAGTCCTAGTCTCTTCTAGAGGAGAATTTTTCATGTTTACTTCCCCTGACCAAGTGGCAACAGAGTACAAAATATAACTGCAAATATCACTCCCACGATCATCACAAAGGTGAAGTTACAGCCTCAAGGCTTGATTTTAACCATAATGCAGGTAGAAGCACAGTGAAGTATCCTGATGGGGCCATGCTTTCAGGATCCAGCAACTACAGCTGCATTTTTAGAAAGTCATTGTCGTTTAAGAAGCATGTGAAGCTTTTTGCTTACAAGATACAAGCTGCAGTGCTAGTTAGGACAGTTCTGTAATACTCTTACTGTGTGTGACTGCAATTGTCCTCTTCATAAAGTTCAGTTTATTTAGCTTAAGGTGACATTGGGAGCAAAGCCTTAAATTACAGAAAGAGCAGCTTCAGCTGCAGAGATATTTGCTTAGTTCCCACTGGCTCAGGATAAGCTTCCCTTGCCTCACCAAGCAGAACTGTTGCCTTTGGATCACAAAAACCCCAGTTCAGCTCCCAGCTATGACAGCATACAAAACACATTCAGACAAAGTCCAAACACCATATGGGGGAACTCTGTTAATTGGAGAAATCTGCTTGGCTTCCAAAGGACAGACAGACTAAAAGTCAGAGGAAGAAGTCTGAACTCTGCACCAGAGAAGAGATTACTTTGTTTTTAAAGGAAGCAGATGATCTTAGAACTACGTTTTTATCTTGAAAATCTTAGAACATTTTTGAAGATCATCCTTGGACTGAGGAATTATAAAGCCTTCTCAATTTTTAAAGTGTGTCAGTAAATATACCATAAATCAAAGACCTAACAGCTGTGTCTTGAGGACCACCAAGCTGAAGAATTGTTTTTTCCACAGCCTGCAAAGGCAGTTTGAGTAACCAGCTTAAAAGGTTTTCTTTGCCCTCATCCCTCAATTAGAATTATTAGGATCTAGATAAAACCCAGTAATTAATCTACGATTTGCAGATTGAAATAGTTAACATTCTCTCTGTTTAAGAATTCTGACTTTTTCCATTATTTTCCTGGCTCTTGCACTCTCGTTTTTGTGAAAGACAGGCACCAGGAATTTATAGACAAGATTCACCCGCTGGAAAGGCAACATGACACACAAAAGAGGTTTTGCAGGGAAGAGAGCCCCTCAGTGCACTTATCTTAAACAGGAATCTTGAGAAGGTTTTGTGGTTGTTGTTTTTACATAGGTCAGGGGCTGAAAGAAGTATTACTCACTCAAGAAACAAAGCAAGATGAACAGCACTGTTCTGTTTCTTGCTCTTAACCTTTTGAGTCTTACAGCTTTTGTTACATATGTCCCCCAGTAGCTTTTGCAATAGGGTGGCACACTATGTACAAACACAGCTTCCAGTAACTTTATAATATCTATCATACATTTCAATGATATAAAGCACCATCATCACTCAGAAATGTGCCTCATCCACCCTGTTTGTTATAGGGGAAGAATCAAGACAGGAAAATGGAAGTGAAGGAGAAGACTGAGAAGAGGGATTAGGAAAAGCAAAAGAAAAAAATGTGTAGCCATGTGCCTAGGGGAAGTCCAGGACAAGTTTTCAAACTAGCAAATTGACAATTAATATTTAAAGAAGAAATAAAAGCCAGGTCAGCAGAAAATGTGCTCTGGAAGTAACTATAAAGACAATTTTATTGATGCTTTCATTCTGTCGACCCATCTTTATGGACTTTTATTGCAGGATACCTTCAGTTACCACACAGGAGCATAATTTCAAAAACCTTAAAAAAATAAAATAAAATTTCAAAAGCCAATGAATATTTTAGCAGTATTCATTAAGATCTAAACAATAAGGATGAGACCCATCCAAATCCATGAAACTTGGAACTGGTCCTGTGAGCCAGAAAAATGCCATAGGGACTTTGTCAGAGTAACAGAACCATTTATTATTATTGCAAGCATGCTCAGGCTGAGCAAAATTTACCACTGTCATAAACAGAAGTGTGTTGCATCTATCTCATTCCCTTCTATTTAGAAGTGTTAGAGAGAAAAAAATACACAGACTTTCACTTACTTCCCTTACCTCCAAGCTGACATGTTATGAGAAGCTGCACCTGATACATCATGTCACACTCCGTGATGTGGAAGCATAGTCAATGCAATCCAGTGTGAACCAGCCAGCAGACCACCTTGGACTACTAGAAATTAACTGAGTTTAGGGAAAATCTATCATTAAAGAAACCATCACTGTCAGAATAAAAGAAAATCCAATGTATTTTTAAAAACATATACATGTTGCCAACATTCAAGAGAAATGGAAATGGCAATAAACTAATTGCTCCATCGTGCGGTGAACACCTGGTGCAAAGCCATTGTTTCATTCATTTAACTAAGATCAGAATCTATGAATAAGGTCATAGGACACTCCTGTATCTACTAGTGAAAAATCAGTTATGTGAGAACAAACCAACAAAAAAAAACCAGCCTCAGAGCACAGTTTATTAATTATTAAATTTCAAAAAGGTAGTTGTAATATCAACATGAAGTAGCAAGTCTGTTAAATAGTGGCAACTTCTAAGAGAAAAGGGGGTGATCAACCCCATCTGCTGCCCCAACTCTGTTTTCTTCAGATTGCCCCACAAGTCCCAGCAGTCTTGTGGGACTCTGAGTTAGCTCTGCAGGATTTGGTCACACAAGTGTACACTGGGTATCACCAATTAAAGCAACCCTCCCTTTTGAATCTGGCACTTTGACAAGGTGACACCTACTCTTTTCAACCCAACCAATCCCTCGTTGACCATCCAGACCTATATAAAGCGTCAAGGGATATTCAGTCCCTTGAATATCCATGCTATGACACTGGTCCTGAGGTTTTATCTATACCAGCTCTTCAGTATGGATTTCTTGCACCTGTCCTAGAGATGGACTGGCTCCCATTCATACCTAGGTTTGTTGGACCTGCTAGCAGTCAGATCTAGTAGGTTGAACCTGCTAGCAGTCAAACCCCCACCCAGCTGCTTGCTCACAACTTGACCTCAGCAGATCACCGTGTAGCCTAGGAATAACAGAAGTGAGAAAGCGCATGGACTGAGGTAAAGACAGAGAGGTTATAACAATCACCACCTCAGACAAAACACACTTGACTTGGAGAAGTTAATTTATTGCAAATAAATAGATAGATATTTAATTACTGATGGTTGGGTGCTGTGAAGGAAGAACAAAAAAAGAAACAAATATTAAAACACCTTGGGAAAACACATCTCCTCCCCACTTCACCAGGTTCAAATTCACTCTTTCACTACAGATGCCTCTTTTCTCCCCCAGTGCTCCTTTATGATGCAGGTTATACTTAGTCCTTTCAGCAAGGCTGTGAGCCATGGAAACAGGGGGCTGTCATGGTCAGCACACAGCAGTTTCCTTCTGCCACTTCTTCCTCACATCTTTACTTTGCTCCAGCGTGGTTCCTTGATGAGCTGCAGGGATTTTTTCTCTACCATGGCATCTCCTCTTCCTCCTCTAACCTAAATGTTCCCTCTGGTCCCTCTCATTCCTTTAAATGACTGCTTCTCTATCTGTCTGGTATCTTTTGCCCTTTTGGAAATATCTTTCCACTGAGAAGCCACCAGCTTCACCGATGGACTCAGCGGTATCCTTCAGTTGGTCCATTGTGAAGCCGGCCACATCTGGAACAAGGCAACCCTTGGTCTCTTCCCATGGAGACTCCTTTTGCAGTCCAGCCCCCCACCCCCCCCACCCCCCCCACCCCCCCCCACCCCCCCCCACCCCCCCCCACCCCCCCACCCCCCCCACCCCCCCTGCCAGATGCCCAAAACCTGGACACCTACACCAAATAAAATCCCATTTCAAAATCTAGCATCCTCCAACCACCTTCATACTATGGAAAGTGGTTCCTGACACAACCTCTCCTGTTAATGCATGGGTGCAAGAAGGGTCAGGACATCTGAATGCAGAAAAATGCCACATGAACAACCAATGAACCTGGTTCTTGCAAAAAAAAAAGAGGAGATAACCAAAGTGGCAGCTAGTTTCCCAATGAACCCTTGAAGACGAAGATACTGCAATGTTGATAATTATTATTCAATTATTTTATGAATAATTAATTAATATTTACAATGTATTATTATTTATTAGTTAACCACACTGGTAGATTTCTTGCTACTTAGAGGGCTTAAAAACCCTCAGTGAGGTACCTGTCCCTTTGCAAGGCACAGGATGTACCAATGTTTAACTGAGGGATGTCTGCATGATTGTGTTACAGAAAGGCACCACTTCAGTCTACCTCTGCTCAGACTTAGTCATGCTTTAGTGCTTTTATACCAGAATCTAACCAGGACAGCATAATATGACTACTAAGTCTGTTCGTTCACATTTATTACCTGGGCTTACTAGCTCAAGCCTGATGCTGTTCTAGAGCAGCTTTTAAAGTAGAGGTATGATTGATTGTATTGCAAAATATTTCTATCAAAATAAACAACCCCAAATCAGCCTTTCTTCATAAGGGAGTGTTTTTTTCTGCTTGCAAACTACATAGTCTTTTTGAATTTTTAGGGTTTTTTGTAATAAATGTCCTGTTTGAAACTACTTCTTAACAGTTCTCTAACTTACATTTATCATTGCAGTAAAGGAATGAAATCAAAGCTTATAAATTTTCTTTCAAATTAATTCATATTGACAGAACTACCCATACAAGTTTTGCAGGTGATATGGTTCATGCAGGTCTTCTTGGAGGCAGGGGAGTTGTTATCTTTTTTTCCTTTTTTTATTTTCTCTCTTGTTTTTATTTCCTTCCCCCCCCCCCCCCCTTTTTTTTTCTTTTTTCTTCTGTCATGATACTCTTCAGCAAAAAAAGGAAAAGGTTGTAATTTAAAATTCCATTGTCATTTCAATCAAGCACCATAAAAGTCACTCAGTCAGCTGTGGTAATGACCTGCATTGTCAGTGGGTTTTAATTCAGATCAGGTGTATTTAGTGGCACTGTATTTTGTCAGGTGAAGCTCAAGATTGGAAATATCATTCTTCTGGCAATTGCTTAAGCATGTCTTGATTTGAATGACATGTAGTTTTTATTTTAGCTTTTTAATTATTACCTACAGGGCTCAAAGACTAAACTTACATCATGGTTCCATCAATGTGGTTTTCTATTAGCTGCTGCTTATAAACCGTGTGTCTCAATCAAATAACCATACTATTGAAACCTGACAATCCTATCCCATTTTTTCCCACAAAGTGTAAATTAATTGTTTAATTTCACAAATTTCTACATTTATTTTTCGGTTTCTTTAGTTTCCTCATTTGCAATCATTAATTCCATTGATTCATTTCTAATAGATACATCACATTTTCTGTAGCTTCACACCTTCTGGCCTTACAGAGAGATTTGGATAGACTAGAGAGCTGGGCAATCACCAATCATATGACATTTAACAAGAGCAAGTGTAGGATTTGCTACCTGGGACTGGGTCATCCTGGTCATATGTACAAGTTGGGGCACAGGATGCTGGCAAGCAGCACGGCAGAAAGAGATCTGGGGGGATGTGTGGAGGGTATGGTTGAAGCCAAAAGGGCCAGCTGTGTCCTGGGGTGCATCAAGCACAGCACTGCCAGTGGGTTGAGGGAGGTGGCTCTTCAATCTGTACTGCACTGGTGCAGCCCCACCTCAAGTACTGTTTGCAGCTGTGGGCTCCTCAATAGGAGAAGAACATCAAACTATTAGTGTGTCCAGAGGAGGGTGACCAAGATGGTGAAAGACTTTGAGGGCAAGACTTATAAGGAGTGGCTGAGGTCACTTGGTTTTTCATAGATTCCATACAGAGATAAAATTGTCACTCAGAACTTGTAACAACTGAAGAACAAGGTGCTACTTTGGACCAGCTTTGCACTCTGATCTTTGTGCTAGTTTTTGGATAATTCAAGAGCTGAACAGAAGAAGAAAGCGTATATTCAGGTGCTTCTCTAGAAATAGCTGGTAATTGGTTAGCCCTCTTTATTCCTCTGTTGTCATGTATCTGTAGCACATATACTTTGATGCAATTTTTGGAATAATAAATTATTAATATGTCTTAGTATTATGTTACAACAAATTATTAATATAACTTGTTTTTATATTAAATTCTTGTAAAAGTTTTAATAAAACTAAGCAGTCCACATTTTATTGATTAAAAATGGTTCAATAATACAAATAAAGGTTTATAATATTGTGTGTTTATACATTTATACAAATGTTTTTTTCTGTTTTGGTATATTTTGATTACCTCTCCTAGGGACAAGCATTATTCTGGAATGATTTTCTTCTTTCCCTTTACTTTTGCTCTATATTCTACACTTATTATTATTGGGGAAACTGATTATATTTCTTCTATTTTTGTTGACTTACACACACACACACAAGTTCACATGTTCTTGCGGGCCAAGAATGAGAGCAAAGAGTTTGCAGTATAATTCCTTCATATGGGTTTTCCCGTAATACTAAATAAAAGACACAGATAATATTTACTGTTACCAGCCAACACACCCCAAATCCCAAACTGCTGCAACTTAATTTAAGCCAAAATGTTGAGGTTTTGAGCACAGTATCTTCCACAGGGACTCATCAGCTTGATAGTGGAATATCCTGGTAGCGTGGAGAAGGTGCAACTCCAGAACATGAGCTTCTCATTAGCACACATAATTATGTAATTATGTAATATAAAACATATAATCATACCTACTCCTGTTGAGCTGAGTTTATATTCTGGTCAAGATGTCATTTGACCAGAGTACCTGCCTCAGTTTCAGCTTCATAGTTGCCTTAGGCTATTATAAGCAAGGAGCACTTCTGAAGGGAGCAGGCACTGCCTCCTCCACGCCCTCGGTTTAACTTCCTCATTTTTCCATACACTGGGATTTACTCTCATGAACTGCATATTCACAACTGCATAATAAGGGAGATCACAGATCTGCTGTGTACACGTGTTTGTTTGCCGGTTAGTCTTTGGTTAAGGGTCCTATGAATGTGCAAGGGAAGATGCGGAATCATACACATCGAAGTGAAATGACACAACCCTTTTAATGGTAGCTCCTTTACTCGCAATCATGAAATTGCAGTCCCAAGTTCTTACACAATTTTAAATCTAATTTAAATCTAAATTGAATTCTAAATCATATCTTTCTTTTTTCTCTTTGTGTCTTGTTTCCTGCTTTTCTTGTAAATCAAACCATTTCATCAATGTAGTGTAATTCATGATCTCAGAAATTCATCCACAGGCACAACTGGTGGAGCAAAACACTGAAGGGAGTATATGGACCTCCTTAACTAGCTTTATCATTAAAGGAAACTAATGTGGATCTGTACTCTAAATCACCTATGACCTGAAAAAATATGTATTAGAAGTGAAAATCTTTGTTAAGTATTTAAGACCATGAGATTATCCTGTATTACAGGAACTGAGAAACTGTATTGTTTGTTTTATGTGCATACACATAAATCTTGTAATGACATGAACAATAGATTCTCTGCCAGTTGATTCCACATTAAATGATCAGTAACTCTTGAGTGGTCTCTTCAAATGATGTAAGGATGTTCCCTATTTTTGTGTGTTTGTTATGCTACTTTTGCAAAATGTCAAAGGCAACTTCACTAATCCATCTTTATAAATAGCAGAGGGAAATGAATAGTATTACTGCTTCTCTGAAATAAGGCAACCCTTGGCTACTGCTGGAATTGCTCACCATCTGTGATCTAAAACCCTCTTGCAACCTAAAGCACCATAATTTTTAGGCTGATGTGGCAAATCATCTTGGATTCCTTTTCAGAAATATTTCAGAGTTCAATGTATAGTTTTTTGTTGTGAAGCTTCTAGGCTTCTTTTGTACCATGTTGCTTAAAAATAAGAGAGATTTGTACAGCATGAATTATTTTTCTTGCAGATACACTTTTGATTTTGTGCACTACTAATCCTGACCTTAAGTTCAAATGTAAATTGGCAGATGTCGTGAAATAAGGCTTGTTTGGAAATGTGACAGTTTATCCCTCCTTTTCAAACGTTAAGCATAAATTGAAAGGGAAAATTTCTGCCATTTGTTTGTTGGTAATCAGATGGCTAGAATTCCAAGGTAAATATTTATTTTCAGTCTTCTACATACTCTACGAATTTGGTAACATTTCTCCATCTTAAATTTGATTTGGCTGTTCATGTTAACTTATTCCAGTGTTCATGTTAACTTGTTTCACTGAGTAAGCTGAGACCAAGTTACCGAATGCTTAGCAAACATACGGGAAGAGTAGCATGTTCTTCAACACTATATAGTTATCTACAAATTGGTAAGATGGTAACCTTTTCTGGTTAAAACTAGCTGAGCTTTTGCACAGAGATGCATAAGGGGTCAAAGTCTAATAAATCATTTTATGCTGTACTCTTCTCTTAATGGTTATGTATCTTCTAACTTCTGAACTTCTAGGAAAGTATTAGTCAGAGTACTTTACATGTACTTGAAACCCAAAGTGGTTTTTTTTCCCACTGTTCAAAAATGATATGATCATCAAACATTCAAGAGAGGAAGGACAAAACCAGCTGGACTGAAAAACAATGAGCCAAATTATCTAACTCCAGCAAGTTCAGCCTGTGAGTTCAAACACTCAGTCACTGGGGTCACTCACACTGAGGCACTACTCTTGTAACAGTTTCTCATTTAAAACAGAGACTGATACAAAGCTACTGTCTCAATTTCGAAACTTTGACTAGAATGTGTTTTGAGACTTCCTTCTGTCACCACAGTCCCTCTTGAGATAATCAACTGCATCAAGTGCTTTAACCTGTTGCCAGGACCCTAAATGATCCAGCTCAAAGTTCTTGAAAAGAAACTTGAATTTTATGTTACATTACTGGTAATACCTGCCTGTTCAGATGGTTTAGCTGCTACAGTATTTCTGTTAAAAACAAAATAAAACAAAACAAAATCTTCCTCAGTTTGTCTTTTCTTTGTTTTACTAATAGATGTAGACACAAAGCAAACATCCATCATCCCCCTTTAGAGGTTTTTTACGGTGGTAGCACTGGGGGCACGGGTCAGTTTTGTGATGAAAAACAGGCATTGTGCTTTGTCTCTAGTAGGGGGGCACCAAAGAAAGCAGTCTGACTGGCATGTTATCTGCTTCCCATGTTTTAAGATTACTGGTACTTTTCGTCAGGACATTTATGTTTGAAAAGCTCAGCAGAGCAAAATCAGATAAGAACATACACAAAGATTAAGTCTAAAGTTCTCATTAAAACCAACTACTGTAGTCGTGGAAATGAGAAAAATCTTTCTCCTCCTTACACATTTAGCTGTGCTTATCTGTAAAATTACTATAAAGACATGTTATATCTGAAAAAAATAGTTCAAAACCAATTCTTCTGACAGATGTAAGTTACAATACAAATAACGTGGGCATCATAGCTGTCACAAGTCAACACTTCCTCACTGGAACTGATCGGTACATCGATTTTCAGCATGAATTTGAAACAAAATACTGAATGGAATCATAGGGAAAATAAGCACACTGTTTAGTAGATCCTTCATTGTCAGGAAAAAGATAAAACTGTCTTTAGTTGTGCTGTAGGTCTCCTCACCCTGAACTTCTGCTTCTACTATTTAGTCTACTATTTATTCAGAAGTTAATACCTTCTAATTGAGCATTTTAATATAAACTATGATAATTATGTAAGTCACACTATCCCAACATCAAAAATACCGCTCTAAAAGAACATATTCTTCTTCCTAAAGTTCTAGAAAATTCAGGAACAGTGACTTGCCTAGGATAACAGGATTTTAGTAGCTGGAAAAAAGCTGAACCCCATATATTCTTAATTTTTGTGGTCAATATTAAATCCTCCCTCACTTATATTTAGTGTGTTCTTCAGCTGCATTGATGTTACATAGTATACAATAAAGAATTTGATGTTTTAGGGGTTTTTTTTCACCTATCAGTCAGTCATTTCAGTTACTCAAAACTTCAGAGTATGAACGTACAAAGTATGGGAGGACTTAATGGTTTTCACCCCTCTGCCTAAAGTAACACAGGTGATGCTTTGCAATAAACTTTTTTTTTCTTTTTCTTTTTTCTTAGGGTAGCCACAGCTGGGATCCTTACTACAAAAAAACTGCAGCATGTTATTTTAAATTACTATATGAACTGAATGTATGTCACATTAAAAGAGCTCTATAAAATTAGAAGAACATTTCTGTAAATTTAGAAGAACACTAAATCCAAGGTAACTTAACCCAAATATAGAAATATCTCAGGACCATCCAACCCAGCTAGCTTTTCTTCAGTCTCCTTCAGCTTCTGCAGGAACGGCTTATAACCCAGCTTATTACATAGAACACTTACTCTGTGAAAGCTTCTGGACTTAGTTTGCCTTCTCTGTTTTGTTTTGTTTTGTTTTGTGTTTTGTTTTGTTTTGTTTTGTTTTGTTTGTTTTGTTTTTAACTCTCATTGAGTGCAGCTAAGAGGCAAGTAATTCTTGGGAAAACAAGAATGAGTAGGAGGCCTGCCTCCTCATTTTCACAAAACTTTTAAAAAAAAAGCAGAAATGCCTGAAAGGCCAGGGAGGCATGTTGGAGTAAAAGGTCAAGCAGTGGAACGAGACCCATATATGGTTTCACCGTCCCACCAAGCTTTAGTGTGTCTTGGAGATGATTTTCCCCAAACTGTTCCTTTTCCTTCAGTTTAAAAATTTATTTTGCTGTCCTTTTTTCCCAGCCAAATTTTTTTATTTTTCATTATTACACACACACACACACACACAGTCCTGATGCCCAAAATAAGCCCCATTAGCTCAATAACAATGCTGTGTAAAGACGACCTTTTTTTCCAGTTTATTTCATCTCTGAGCTCACCACATGTTCACATGTTGGTTCACAATTCCCAGTCCATGTGAAGTTACATACAGATGTCCCTAATATCTTGTTTGCTCCTCCCTGCCATTAAAATCAGAGTGCTAATGGTATTGCTGCCTGATTACAAGAATGATTTTATTGTGTCCGCTAATAATAAATAATGTGCAGGGACTTGTTATGTTTGCTTTCATTATAAGTGTTGAAACTCAAGCCAAAAGGAATGGAAATGTGCTTTATGAAAATACTGTTGGGGGCTTAATATCCATGAACCAAATCTGTAACATAATTATAATGAAACATTACGATTATTGAAGTTCAGGTTTGATTCCCTTCAAATATTAAGTAACTACTACATCATTTCATAAAGACTAAATATAAGCATGCACCCTTTCTGTACTTCCACTTAACTATGACATTTTATTATCACCATTTACGGATTAAATATGGATGAACCCAATACTCAGATTTTGCTCATGATTTGTGTTATTTTACCTGTTAGTAATAATTTTTGTAAGATTTTAATTATTTTAGATACTTATCAGGATCACTCATAATTCTTGCATCTTGACAATTCTTTGTTTCAGTCCTTTTAAATAATATATGATTAGTATTAAAAATGAAAGCTATCCAACTTGCTAGTTCCCCAAAATTCAATAATCCACAGCACTGAAATGCAACCATATATGTGGTAGTTTCATTTACATATTTTCACACCTGTATTCTACCAACAGTTACATTCACCATATGCTTACTGTTAAAAATACATTAAAAATCTTTTCGTTTTCAAATATTTTGTTTTGAATTACCATTTTAAATATTTTCCTTTTTTGAATGTTGCATTTTAATTGCATGCTGAAGTAATAAAATGAAAGAATTTTTTTACTTTTTTATCAAATGCTTGAAAATGCAATTAGATAGTTTAGCCTTATTTACTGGGAGGCTGTGGTGGTGGTGGTCATGTGATGGGAACTTTCCACAGCTTTATTTACCTAGATTTATTGTAAACAATAAACTTGAATTCTGGTGAGCTGCCTTTATTCAGGATGACCTTGGGGGAAACAGTCAAGGATTACCTTTCCATTTCTCCCTGAGGTTTACTGGTAGGCTGTTGCAAATAAGAATTAAGGTAAGAAATATCTGATATGCCAGGAAATCGATAACATTGAGTTTCCTTGTGTAGCCTAGATGCTGGATGCACATGCTGGATGCACATTGCTGATGCACATGAAGTACATCACTCCTTCAAAGGGGTACATTTGCATCACAAATTTGTAACCAGGACTTTTGGATCTAGCTACAGCAAGCCTGCAGTACTCCCTTAATTCCAGCCAGGAGCTGGAAATGTTGATCTTTCACAGTGTTCATTCTTTCACAGCTCCAATGAGAAAGTAGAAAATGCTTCGAGTAAAAAATACCTTAAAAGGTAACTTGTCAAACAACCAAAAATTTAGTATACAGGAAACACAAAACTGAGTTTGCTGAGGAAATACTTTATAAGGAAAAGAAAACCCAGGGTTTCTGTAATGAAATACAAGAGGGAAGATGAACAAATATCATGAGGAACAGGCTGAACACAGCCATAGCTGCTGAAAGGAGCCATAAAACAACAGCAAAGAGGAGTGAGAGCATACAGTATCAGGAGATAGTTTAGGGTAAGTAGTAATTACCTAACTTTCAAAGCTCAAACTTACTGTTTTCAAAATACATATATTTCTGGTTAAAAAAAAACCCAAAAAACCAAAAAACCAAAAAAAACCCAAACCTGAGATTAATTTATTGCCAAAAACATTTTAGCTTAGCAAAATTAGTATCTGCACACACAACTGTCTGCTAATATGTACAATTCACCCTGTGAACTGAGAGGTGAATGCTTCTTTAGGTGCAGTATTTGTTCCCATAACAAAGAATTGCATCCAAGTACTGAGATTGCAGAGGAGAGTTACATTGACACTTTGATTTCTAAAAGATTTTAAAAATTAAGGAAAACATCAATATTATGGTTTGTTGGGTTCTCATAACAAAGCAATGGCCATCCAGGATTTTATTAACTTTTAATGGTGGTATGATATCTGACTTGTTTGGTATCTGACTGGGCTGACGATTGCTTTTTTGCAGCACTTCACCAAGCTTCAGTGCTGGAAGTCTAGGGCTAAAAAAGTGAGTAATACATGAGTCTTTTTAGGCTTTCTTCTATTCTCGATATGAAAGAAGACAAGAGAACACTGAGGAGACCCAGGACAAATTTATGAAACGTGACAAAATTCAAAGTGTGGAGTCCTAATATACATGAAATACCAGAATTGTTACTTAAGGCCTTCCCAATCTTTACTTCAATTTCTCTAAAACTGAGGTATTATGCAAAGTATCCACACAAAAGTAAATGTTTAAGAAATAAACTATGCCAATTTTCAGACTTTTATATATTATGTCAAAAATATTAAGGCCCATGTAGACTCCTATGGTAACATTTTGGCTCTTGGAATCCATAGTCCCTGGATTCCACTATATTATAATATTACAAGGCTATTTTTTCTCAGATGTTGAAGGTGTCGAGCACCTGTCACACTTCAAATAGAACTTGCTTTAGGTGTATGCACATGTACATGCAAAACCAAAGGTAACTTAAAAGTTACGTATCTGTAAGGTCCTATTCAGACTGTAAGGCCCATGAGTTTCTGTAGACTGACAGCTTGTGGTAATAAACAGACAAGGGGAAGCAAAAAAACACCCCACCACATTTGTAAATAAATGACAAATTGTTTCTCATTTTCCTGGAAACTTGACTTCTAGGAAAACCTGAGTCAAGTTTGAAGATATAAATTAAATCTATTTAAAAAAAAATGGTTTTCTTAATACAGTAAAGACTTAATCTGTCATTAAAGCAAATAGTATGCTTATTAAGACTGGGTGACATCTTACAGATGGTAGTGGAGAAGACTAAGAACTAGGTAACATAATGTTCCTAAAATGAATGTCCTCAGTAATGTTCATGCTACTGTGTCATAACAAAACTTTGTGGAGATAAATATTGCACTGATTCTCCCAAAACATCAGAGATTATAAACTAATAACAGAGGGAAAAAAAGACTAAAGATCAGTTCACACCAACTGGTATCATTCTTACAAAAATATTTTTGAGAAAAACATTCTGACAAGAAAAAGGGCCTGACATTTTAATGTCAGTATGGTTATGGTTAGGTGCAGATTATCTTGATTTTATACATGATCTTTTAAAAACTGCAGAACTGGAAACATGAATTATATTGTAAATTTCTACATAAAATTTACTGGTTTAATCAGCCTAGAAAGAGGTTGTGAAATACCAGCTTCCCACCAGAAGCTTTTGCATGCTAGCAAAGGTCTCCTTTCTGAGTTAAGCTCTACTAGTACTGGCACTAAAATTGTCAATATCAGATTCCTATTGCAAGAAGCAGTAGCATTTCTGCTTCAGAAAAAAAGTCTTCAATTGTAAGATCAATTTAGATATCAGTGTTTGGAAATATAACATGTACTAATCAAGAAAAAATTCATATAAAAATGAAATCCTGAGATTGTTATTTTGCTTTTGGGTGATGCTTTTATAAAAAGACTCTTGGAGAAGAGTCATGATCTCCATACAGACTACTACGGGGTTCTTCAGGACCCCAGTACATAGAGTTTCCAGGATTTTTTTTAATTGCCAGAACATATAGGAGCCATTATAGACTAGATAATCCACCCCAAAACCTTCCTGCCTCTTCTGTAATGAAAATTATTGGGATGTTGAAACTTCAGAAATGAAAATTGTCTGGAACAGAACAGAAAACTGTGAAACACCGAGAAAAGTAGCCTTTCATCAAACAAACCTGCGTAAAATTGTGGCAGGAGGGGGAAACTAGGAAAAGGTATTGAAACTGTAATTAACAAACGGGTTTATATTCCTTCGAGAAAGTCACAGTTTGAAATAACCTTTCTTAATGAAAATTTCACTTGAAAAATAGTGTTGTATCAATCCTCCTTGACATTTATAACAATGACAGAATATCCTCATGTGTTTTCCTATGTAATATTGTTTAAATGGCATAATAAATGTTGTCGTATCACCCTTCTCTGTACTAATAGAAAAGTGCAATCCTTTGTTCTGTGCATGACTGCATTTGCACATTATAGAACTATGAAATATTTACAAAGGGAAGGTTAAATCAATACAGCTTTAAAATTTGCACTCCTGTCTCCTGGGTCTTATATCATCTTGATTTAATGAAGTAAAAGGAGAGAGAATGTTGACACACAGAAAAAAATATTTCGATTCCCTTTTATTGTACATACAGAGGGTATTAAAGCAAAATTTGCTGTGATTCATGCTGTAATTAATTATTATACCTTTTGTGTTCAGGCTATTATTTGAGTTGTCTCATTTGCAAAACACACAAATTAACTATTAAGTGAAAGAAAAGGAAGAAATGAGATACATTTAACAGAAAAGAAAAAAAAAATGCTTAACCAGTGCTGATTATTAGTGGATTTAACATATAAACTGTTCTTTGGGGTAAAAAAAGAAATAATTTAATTTACCAGAGTTTCCTACAGACAAAGAAAAAACAAAATAAAACAAAACCAAAACAAAAAAATGCAGAATGTGTCAAGACAATCTGAGGTCTGTAATTAAGGAGGCATATATTTATGAATATATGGTCTTATCTGGTTGCTTGGGTACTTAGACTCATAAATAAAATTAGCATAAATTATTATTGCACTCACACACATTTTTCAGATCAATTCCACAACAGGATAGGAATATACCCATTGCTATTCATTAAGCTCTCACTTCATCCATGCAAGAGTGGCTAGTTTTCTTTTTTAATTTTGAATGCAGCTGGGTGAGATAGACATGGCATATAATTTATTTGATTAATCTAGTATATCTTTGTTTAGGATTTTTTCTGCAAAGGGATTTAGATTTTTCTAAATAAAATTTGGCCATTATCAACAATTGCTTAAGATTATATAGAAACATCTTTCACAGTCTGTTGTTCACCCACTACTAGCTTCCACTATACATTCTTACAATTCACTCATTCCCACTCATTATTTACAGAGTACAAGAACTTATGCCACAGTTCTGTTCTTTGGTTGTATTAAATGACATTTTGGCAAATCAGAGTAAGGGAGTCTGATTTTTTGAACTCTCTTGAACACTTACTGATTATTACAATTCGGAATCTGTTATTGTGGAGACAGGAAAACCTCTCACATTTTTTCCAGTTTTTACTGGCAATTGAAATTCATAGCAGGTAAAATCCAGAAGTTGGTGTGACTAACATGTTTAATACAGTTCACTCTGCAGGCATCGATGACCTCCAACCATAGTACCTGTGGTAGAAACCTGTCCTGTCCTGAAGTTACTAGTTAGATTCAAGTAGAATTTCTTTTGGAAGCAACGAATAGGCCTTCTCATGGGCTAGAAATGTAGTTTCTGGAACATTTATTTTGGGGGCTTCTGTGAATGAAGAAGACATGCAGCAGGGAAGAATTCAATGAGGGCAACTGAGAGGTATAATATAAAAGTTCTGCTTGGGAAGCAAGGTGTTAGGTGTTCATGACTGCCCAAAATTACACTATTGTCCAACAACTATTTACCAACATGTTTCCTCTCCTGGGCTGTCCCTTAGAATGACAACAAAGCTGCTGGCAGCTTTGAGCAACCAGCGTTTCTAACGTGTTGCCCACCTACACCCATCGTCCAGCATCTACTCCAGCTGCATCCCAGCCTTTGTGTTCAGCACCTACCAACAGCTCTCCTCTTTTACAACCAGGACACATCTCACAGGTCACCCACTCCTCTGTTTCATTTCCTTGCCTCAAATTTTCTGTCTAAGCAGCTCTAACTATGACATGGAATTTATCCAGGTAATTGTACAATTATTACAAAATGGTAGGAATGACAGACAAGTACACTCTGAGTGTATTTAATTATATGATATATTACCATTATATTGCATACATAATAAGGAGTAGTCACCAGCCATGAAGTTCAGAGCTTGAAAACCACAACACAGGAACTCTTTTGCAAAGGCAAAGGTACAAGCCAATGCACAAAACCATTAAGTACCATCCTTTACCCCTCTTTTCTTCTTGTAGTTCTTTGTCGTCACACAAAACATCTGTCAAACTTTGCAGTGAGTAAGGTTACTATATTGTACATAACTCTTCATGAAAAAGATATGATTTATTCTGATGAATGATAATTTTTAGGAAAAGGTCTTGTCAAAGAACAAAATACTTAAGATGTTATGAAGTTAAGAACTTATCAAAATGAAAAAAAAACCAGCTTCAGTTGGCACAACCAACCTTAAATCGGCCATTTTCTCATTTTTAAATAGTTACTTCTGCAGCCTGCTGCAACCTGTCCTTATTTATCTTTTTGGGTTTTTGTTTGGGGCTGTTGGGATTTTTTTGTACAATAATATAAAACATGCCAAAAGATATGTCATAAAAAGTTATTAAAAAATTAAGAGCATCTCTAGCATAGGAGGTCATGGAGTTCCTAAACTGCAATGCTCTTTCAGAATGGGGTAAAAGAAGTCATAATGAGCTCACTCAGGAAAAAAAGTTATTCCTGTTCTATTTCTTGTATCTTTCTTGTTTCATACTGTCTCTCACAAAAAACAACCAATATCTAAGCATGTGTGTGAGCTATTTCTCAGCACACAAAAACAGTTGCATTTTATTTTACAACACCTGTCATAAGGCTGTATTGTAAAGTACATGGCACATGCTGAAAACTAAAGGTGAAACGTGAAGCTGTGCTGGAAGACATGGAATTAATTAATTCACTTCTGGCAGACCTTTTTGATAAAGCCAAGGAACATGAATGTGAATACGATGACCTGCCTGTTCAGGTGCATGGACATGGTCAAGACGAATTTGATATGCATGTGGTGATCTCTGCATGGACTCTTGCTTCTGGTTGCGCAAAGGAACATAAAGGCAGGTTGATATTCATAACCTCAGGATTACTGTGACACCCCTTTCCAGGCCCATGTAGGCTCTGAAATTTCAAAGGCGCTACAGGTCCTTAACACACCAAACCTGGAAGAAAGCTCTACAAAATAGCTCAGAACTTTCTCTGTGTAACAGAAGTGACTTTAAGATTTCCACACACTGGATCACTAAAGGCAGCTCCCTTCAGATCTGATTCAAGTCAGAATAAGGAAGCCAAGCAGAAAAAGTGAAAACCAAACCACAGACACTCACTCGACCTTAGAACAAATGTGAAATATTATCAGGCACAATACTGTGAAATAACCATAAATCAGTATTCATTAACACTAAATTAATTTTGTTCTATGGCAACTGAAAAATCTGTTTCTGTTTTGTTTGATTAGTTGTAATACAGAGAAGGTTGTCCTGGAAAATGAATAAACTAGGCTCTGAGGTAGCAATTCTTTCAATAATCAAATTTACTCTGTAGTCTGATAAAGTAATAGTACCCTCATACAAAAAGGTGATTTCATCTCTTATACCACAGATTACCTGTTAAACTTTATAATCACATCTTCACACACATTCTGTACCTTTAAAGAGCTGTGTGGTTTAAGAACATGAATTAAAGGAATAAAAAA
Source organism: Falco biarmicus (assembly GCF_023638135.1). Taxonomy (NCBI): domain Eukaryota; kingdom Metazoa; phylum Chordata; class Aves; order Falconiformes; family Falconidae; genus Falco; species Falco biarmicus. The sequence continues at coordinate 43,684,944 of NC_079311.1, read as the reverse complement.
CATATTGATATTTTAAATTATACTACATAGACTGAGGAGTCTCTCAACCAAATTGTATTACTTCTGTGATGTCTGTAGTTACATTCCAAGAAGCAGTTTAGCATGTTTGTCTGGGTCATTTTACCTCTTCTGTTTCATGAAACTTTGCCTTAAGTATAGCTACTTCAGACTAAGAAGGTGTGTGTTGCTATCCATGTTTGAAAGGACTCCAAAGAGTTAAAATGAAAGACACTGAATGATTAAAAAAAAAAAACCAAACACCAAAAACAACCCAAACAAACAAAAAAATATATTGCCTTAGCTGTTTTATTTCTGGTTCTCCACACCATCCTTTGATGTTCAGAGAATTTAAATTGTTCTGCAATCTTACTTGTATTCCCTATCTAGTGATTCTGTGGAAATGTTTTTGAAAAATGTTAGCTCTTACTTGTAACAATGTGGATACTACCTGTTATCTGCCCTTTTCACAATGTGCACAGCTCAAGTAAGTTCACTGAAGTGCATGGTATCACTTCTGTTTTGTGTAAGTACCGACTGATATTAGGTGTGATGTTTATTTTACAGGTTGGGTGTACAACCTATAAGACTTGATTGAGGAAAACTGAGCCGTTTCACAAAAGGCCACTGGACAAATCCTAACTGGTTTATAACACTACATGCAGTTGCTAAGATTTGGATGAAGGACAAAAAAGTCCTGTTCTGCATATCAAAACATTTTCAGTGGGCCCACTGACTGATGAAAACATTTACTCAATGTTTTTGCAACCTTTGGGGGCAACAAGCTGCAACACCAGGCACTGGAAACACAGTTTCAGACAAGGAATTGAAAGTGAAGTCAGAAAATCTAAATAAATCTACAAAGCACCACTGGGTTGCTAGTAATAATTATCACACCTGTGCTATTGCACTTTATGCCAGCATACATGCAAAACACTTGGCAGAAAAAAATACTCCCCATACTCTACATATTCATCCTCATTGATATCTTTAATTCTTTTTCTATTATATTATATTTCTCATACTGTGACAAACACCAAGATGTCTAAGGCTTGTACAGAAAAGATAGATCTAATTTTTAATCTCACTCATTAATACTTAATCCTAGGCAAGCAAATGGGGAGTTCATTATTTATGGATGATGAACAAAAAATGTCATAGGATGCCTTATGAAACAGACTTAAAAAAAATAATATTCAGTGAAATAATGCAAATAAACACCTGTGGTACAATATGGTGACTTGGAAAAAAGAGGAATGCCGCTATGGACAATAGTATTCTTCTGCTATGTAAACACTGGTACTGAATTAAGCTATTTGTTTTCAGAGAAACCAAGGTTATATCTGTGAAAATGTTCCATTATAATGATTCTATCTTTCATACTGGAAGACTAATGTTAATGCAAAATTTTTGTATGAGTAGTATTGTGTAATTTTGTTACTCAACATTATGCAATAATAACTTTTTCCCTTTACTGATATTAGACTGTTGTATTATGACTTTCTTAAGAGAAGAGCATGTGGGTTGAAGACAACCGGGCTGGTGTTAAGGTTTTGGAAACTAGATCTGTAATGTTTAAGATTTTGATAAAAAAAAATCTAGGTATATTGTTATATAGGTATATAAAAAAAGAGGGGGGGGGGGTATAAAAAAAAAAAAAGAAAAAAAGTTATTTGCTGTGTTTTACCAGTAAGTGGTGATCACCAAGCTATAATTTACAATATAGCAACAACAATAACTATAATGTAGTTTTAACTGAGTTAAGAAATCTGTGCCTGATAGAGTGCATCCTGAGCATGAATTTACAGGGCCATTTGCTGCATCTTTTGAAATGTATACAAAGAAAAAGGAATAACAAACACTAACTTACCTTGAAAAAATGACCCAAGCTTTCATCTCTGAGAAGAAAGGAACAGTTCAATGTAATCAAAACCACCATAAGTTTATTCTTTCTGTGCTATTTGTCTGTAGGATCACCTAAAGTCACTTAAAACCAGCTGGAGTGCCACACTGGAATTTGCACTAAAACCAAACAGGGGACAGATTTGGATGCACAGCTTGCACTCCACCCTGACCGGAACCACAACAGGGCACTCTGTAATGCTGTGGCAGTGACAAAACCGGCAATTATCAGCCACAGGCAAGTACTCAAAAAATTTAACACACTGAGACATTTATTGAGGAAAGCAAGTGTGGTATGAAGAACAGGAAGATATATGTTGACTGATAACCACACAGGTATACCAAGGGCTGCTGGACTGCTCAGTGATGTTTATCAGAAGATTACTAATGCAATATTGATACTTCATTGAAATTTAAGGGCAACGTTACTATTATCTCCAATGTAGCCAGGACTGTATCTGAAGTTTGCAGTAGCTACACACTGCATTATCTGAAATAGCATAGTAGTATCAAAAATTCCCTTAATGTTTTATCTTCTTCATACTTTTACGTACTTAGTAAATTCTGTATGTCTCAAAGCCTGCTCTCCCCTCACCTTTTCCTTCTTCTCTTGAGATACAACTTAGAGTTAAAAGCACTCTGAACTTTCCAGGGCCAGTCTCTGAAATTACTTTTAATTAAATGAATAAATCAATAAATAACATTGTGTCATGATTATGACTCACAAAACAATGAAGCTATATTTCTCACTCTTTCATAATGTCAGCTCATCAGTCAAGAAAGATAAAAGTAGAGATGATAGAAGCTGATGTTGTGTACCTCTTGCAGAACAATTGAAAGAAAATATTTTTTGTTTTTCAGATCTCTGTGACTGACATGATTAGTTATGGAGGTCTGGAATTTTATTTTTTATTTTTTAGTTTATGTGAATTTTGCTTATTATTCCTTTTATATTTTTTTTTTAATCTATTCAGTCCAGAAAGAATAAAACACAAAACCTCAAAACAAAAACAAAGGGATGCAAAAACATGTTCAGAAAATAAAGCACATACTTAAAAATAAATGTTAATCCATCAAATTTAGCCCAGAAAATTATTCATTGATCTAAAAGCAGCTTCTGGCTGCACACACATTGCACAAGTTACCTGATATCTGGCAAGTTCCCATGAATAAGAAAATACAAAAGTGGTTATAGAAAATGCCTTCTGTGTCTACTTAAAAAGAGGGAAGGAGGGTTTGTTTGAATCGTTAACCTTATGCATACACTATATGGAGCTGGCAAGGGTCGACTTGGTAAGAAATGGGCTTGGAGACTGCTGCCATCTAGGAATGCCATGGTTGCAATTACCTCAAAGACTGTTGAAATAGAACCAGTATTTCCCTCCTAAAGAGAAGTTTATTGAATTTTCTTGTTGAATTCAATACCCTACTCAGGTATAGAGAAGTCTCACCATTTATTTCAGTGGATCTTCAGAAAGAGATTTTTATCGGAAAGGTGTGTGATATACAATACAGAAACACAAAACAGATAACCACCAAGATGTCTCTCTACCTGTGTGGACTTAGAAAAAAGAACAACAGAGCACTCTGCACAGAACCATGCAGAGACATAGGCAAAAATTATGATTTTGGAGCTGTTCCACTATTTTCCTCCCAGTGACTGAGAGTCTGCCCTCAAGACAGCTCATGAAGCCTATATACGCTCAGTCTGCTTCTTTGTGCATGACACCCATTAGCAGATAAAACCAAAGATCCAGTTTAAATTAGATACTGCTTTCTGGAACTATGAATTAAATAGTCATGAAAGTTACCCTGACCAGGAATAACACTTTAAGGGAGATGTTGACAGAGGAAGGCCACAAATGTGTGAAAGCATCTCCTTCTCCAACAATAATTTATTCTTCTGTCAATCTGCTTGCTACCTTTGGGTGTCTGGATGGATCTTTTTGGAATTACTTTGTGAGACAAGCCAATGAACCATCACAAATATGTATGGAAGGCAGCCACATAAAAAGAATTACATTGACTACTGAATCATGTATAAAGGTCTAAATGCATAAGCATTTCTTTTCCATCAGAATGAAAACAGTCACCACTGTTCTTTCTAAAACAGCCATCCATTGACTACTTAAGCCCTGTCCATACTGAAACCATAATCTCTCAACTTTATACCCTACAAGCCATGGGCTCAGGTAAAGCTTAACTTTCCCAAATTCTCAATGTTCAATGAAGTGGTTTCTGATCACTGGTTCAGCCAAGATACAACATCATTAGGAAGATGAAAGTTATTTGCAAACTTACATAAAAACCCTGACTTTTTATTCCTTTCCCAAACTCCTTTTCATCTCTGAAGACCAGTCTTACTACTCCAGATGTTTTTCTGTAGACATTCATGACAAGTTATTTGGACAGCAGCTGTTTCCTTCAAATTTTTGATCTCCATGTATCGGTCCTGTATCACTAGATGTGAAAGACTGTAATGTACAACCTCCACCTACAACTCCAATGAAAGCTCTGATCAAAGGTTTCATAAGAAAAAGGGTTTCTACCAATCATTTGGTATTACTGTTCCTATACCTAAGTAGGTATTACCCTTAACTTCCACAAATGATTAAAAGTCTTGAGTAATTTGTTAAAAAAACCTCACTGCAATAGATATATCCTTTAACGAAACAACAAAGAATTGATTTTTTCCGAACCCAATCACATAATTTTTAAAATCCTACAAATCAAACTGAGTGTTAAAAATTACCATTTCACAGGAGTGAAAAGACAAGTACAGTTGTTTCAATGAAAGAAACTGTATCATAGCAAACAAACCAGTTTTTGTAAACCTTAAATACCAAAAAAAGTCTCACGTGTTTAGGTATACAAGTTTATAACGTAGGATGTAAATTCCTTGGGCTATAAATTCAATTTGTCTGTCTTAAGTGGGAAGTGCAAATGAAACAGAGACTTCCACCCCGTTATGTTTGTCCATGCTACAAACCAACACACTATCTGGTATCCTGCGAACTCTAAGCTTGAAGGCGAACTAGGCTACAAACAGCCAAGCATGTTAAGACTGAGATGGAAACAGAAAGTTTCCTATACTAAGCCTGAGGAGGAACTGTGCGCTGATGGCATAGCAGCGTGTTCCAGAGGCTTGTTCCTCTCTGTGGCTGTCATGTAACGTGTTATCACCTTCTATAGCTACCTTCTATAATTGATGTTTGTGGTTTATAGCTTTGGTAGCAAGTTGGCCATGGTGATCAGACCTGAGCAGCACTCAGCAAAACAACTGAATTCCCCTGAATATGTTACAGTAAATGAGGCTGAATCAATCCCAAACTTTCATTCACTGAAATGCACCTTTCTTATCAAGTGATTCAGTTGGTTTTATGATTACATTTTGCATGACTGTTGATTAGTAAATCATTAGGCATGTGTGAGGAAGGGAAGCACAGTGAAGGCCATTATCTAGACCAAAACACCACTATTATCTATATTGTAGTGTTATGCTGATGAGAATCTCATTGACTTCAGTATAACTTGTCAAGGCATAAAAATATATTGCTACAGGTGAGTAAGGGACTTGGTCTGTAACAATTCAAATTTATCATGTATCAAAACAGAATATAACTTATTTATTTTCTAGATTGTATCAATTAATTTGCATTGTAGACCACATGTTCCAGCTCACATCATGTCACTCCTACTACTTTACTTAAAACACGGGGCACATCACTGAGTAATTTTGATTGCTATAGAAACATGCTTAGCTTTTCAGGATAAATTGCTCTTGATGGGATTGGATGTCAGTCTGACTGTTGAGAAGGATCCTATTTTATGACACATCAATTATCACATAAAACAGAAAAGACAATGTAAACCATAAACCAAAAAAGGAAGAAACCCCCATACTTTGATGATATTTAGGGCTTTTGTGAAAAGTCATAATCTTTTTGTACATGCACTGTGTATTACAAGAAGAACTGTTATACCTCTAACAGAAATTAAAGATTCTTTTTCAAACAAAGCAGTTACACGTGCAAGTCTCTTGTCCATAGCTTGTTTTTCAAGGTGATTTAAATCCCTACAGAGCTCACCAAGGAGATACATCGCTGATACTTCCCATGAGTAGTTTGCTGAGCCAGCCAATGTATGTGCTTATGTTGTACATCACTTTGGCATCATTAAAGAATTCTGGGATGTCACGTGGTCTTGCAGAAATTAATCACTGCTTAACAGTCTGTGCTCCTGTGTTTATGCAGTCATTTGGAATATCTGCATGTAACCATTAGTACTCTGAAGAGAGTGTATATGCAGGTAATGAACCACAGTGTTATGTTACAGCGGAGATAAATAGTTTTCAAACTGATAATTAATATTTTGGAAGGTTGTTTTATGTATTATGTGATGCATTGCAATGATATTCCCAATCATTCCTAAATACTGAGTGGTGGCAGTTCTAGTCTGAGATAAACGTACAAGTACTCATTGTAAAAAGGTTATTAAAGCAAATATTTAAACTTAAACATAAAAAAGACCAAACCCTCTTCTCTTTAATTTCAACAGAAATATACTTACATTTAAATAATGGTACTTAAGAAAAAGAACTGCAGTTTTTTATTAATCAGGCAAGATTAATTTTTACATCTTTCTAGTCTATATTTCTTAAATTGGTATTTTAGACACAGATCTCAAGAATAAAGTGACATGTACAGAAAAATTTGTCTTAAAAGCATTTAACTAAGCTTCCTTTAATGTTGATGATAAATGCTGATCCAGAGTGAGGTGTATGTGCTTATAATCCAGACAGCACGTTTAATGGAAATGAGCCCCACTAATGGAGTTGAGTTTGGAGGAAGAAGGAAGGTTGCTTGTTTCTAAGATCAAAGTCAGCAGGTTCCTTACTAAAGTTCCCAAAAGATAGCCCACTTCTAAATATTTACCTTGTTTATAAAATTCAACTAGTATACTTGAACATCAATTAGTCTCTTCAGTAAAATAAATGACTTTGGAAAGTAGAGATTCTATACTACCGAAAAGCTGTTTGCTCTAACATATTCTTCTGTCAAGTTGTTTGTTTATCATTATTGTGCTTTATTTTTAAAACAGAAAAGAGGATTATTTTTTTTTTTAATTCAAGCAATTGAATTTTCAATATAAGAGATGTCTTATGAGTATTTTCAAGTTTCTCTAGATTTCAGGGTCATGAGGATTGCTGTGCTAAAATGCATTATTGGATTATTAAAGATAGCTAGCACTGTACTTCTGCCACTCATTTAAATTCGTTGTACAAGCTCAAGAGTTTAATAGAAACTGAACACATTTATTTAGCCTAAAAAGAAAGGCAAATGTATCTAAAAGATGTGACCTGATCTAGCTGACCTCTTGCACATATACTTATTTGAAAGAAGAAATCCCACTTGAATAAATAAACTTATTTCTGACGAAAGCGCGATATGGCTTGCTTACTGTCAAAGTTTAAATAGATGAGCCAATTTTAAATGTTAGTGAGGAAACATGTTTAACTTCTTTTTAAGCAGAGCTAAAGTTTCTGATAAATAGTTGCCATTAGAAAATAAAACTGGCAGAGTGATAATGTAAATTAATATCTTTTCCTAAAGTGAGAAGTAAAAGGGATATCTATTTACAGTTTCAGGAATATTGAAAACCCCTCCCCACCACCACCCCCCATCCCGCATCTCAGCTTTCCACCTCTGCCTGTCCTCGGGGTTATGTTGCTATCCTGTGGCTGCTCATTCAAGTTGCTTTTCATTTTCCTGTTTTCATTTCCAAAATGGGTTGTAGCACTAACCTTGCTCTTGCATTTGTTGTTACATTTGTTAATGAAAACGTGTAACATCCACAAATTAGATTCTATTAAGGCTTTGTTGGTTTGTTTGTTTTTGGGGTTTTTTTTGGGGGGTGATATCCTGTGAAGCACCAGAATATGTTCATATACATATGTATGTATGTGTGTGTTTATATACATATAGCTCTTTTTTATATTCATCCTTGAATTAGTGAAAAAGCAATATTTTTTTTCCATTTTATTTTCCCTTTTGAAGAAATTGTAATTCTTTTCATTTGTTTTCAGTGTGAATTTCATTGAAATAGTTATATTCTATGCAAGTAGAAATACTGGTTTTAATTTAATTTAGTCTAGTTCTTTTGAAATTATATGTGATGTCAAAACCCTGCTGAGGAATACCAAAAGTTTTGGTGTGGTGTCCACCACCAGTAAGGAACAGACAGGTCACTCCAAAAGTCTGGACACCTTCCCTCCTCCTCCCCAGTGGGACCTGCACAGACAGCACTTGGGGGCAGGTTTAGTTAGAAGCAGCTGGATGTGCCAATACTGCAAATCTTTCCAAGGAGCTCATTCAAGAGTGCTGGTGGCCTGGTTGGTGGCCTCCCAGGTCTGCCCTTGGATCCCACCCCACTCCCCCAAGGACCGGGTCCTACTGGAAAGACAGAGGATCAGCTTCAGAGCCACAGTCTTCCACGCAGTCGTAGCCCAGGCAATCTGGTGGAAACCCAAACAGTTCACCAGTAACTCAGTAATCACATGCTTTCAACAAGGCATGTCAGGCTCAATAAATAATTCTTACTGATAAAACTCTTTGCCTTTAAGCTGTCTAATGAACTGAGTATACAGCAGCTTTACACCCACCAATTTCAGGCTTTATCCCAACACAACATACAAAATGGAGCTAGAAGCAAGCCTGGTATATTATTTTCATGCTAACTAATCCTAGAGAGACATCAAGCCTAGCATTCATACTTAACTCCACTGCAAGACCTTCATTACATCTAAAAGAAAATCTGTTGAACTTGCTTTGTGGCACAATGGAATTTAATTGCTACTGTATTAGACAATATCTGAAGCAGTTTTGAAAACAGGCTTTTGTTGGTTAGGAATCTCATATTTAACTGTAAAAGTTATTAGATCAGAGATTTAAGTGTAGATATTTACTGTCTTGTATCTGACATCCAGGAATGGACATGGACTTCAAGCCTGCCTCTGGCTTTTATCTGTTGCATTAGGGCTTTGATATTTTAGTACAGTGTACAAAATAGACCTCGGTTACTAAAATCACCTATGTCTACATTAGTAAATAATTTGGACCAATAGAAGCAATTATTGCATTAAGGCAGCTGATACTGAGAGCGCTATGTCCACTGCAAGTCATTCAGGGATTTATTCTGGACAAAAATTATTTTGTTCCTCTGGACTCAATGTCCCCACAGTTTGAAGCTGTCTCAGGAAGATGTAGCTTGGACTTTGAATCCTCATGAGGGGCTGGAGAACATTTGGTGAGCACATGGAGCTGAGATATTGGCTTAGATTTTCCCTGAAATAAATCTAAATTGTGTGGTAGCAAACTGGGGCATTAGCTTCAAAATCACATTTTGGTCTGAACCAAAGCACTAAAATTCATTTTGAAATCTTGTAATTGTTTGAAGTATAATTTCAAATGATGTTTCAGTGCAGTCACATGTATTGAAATGAACATCATATGCACATGTGCACATGAAACTGGTTTCATGCAGTTCTTGTTCCCCAGTACATAAATATCAGGCACAAATAAATTTGGACTAAAACCAAGCACACTGTGGGAGGTGTTTTCTATAGTAATGATGGACAAATGAGGTTCAAATTGGCTCCAAAAATAAAAATCTGAAGTTATCCAAACTTCCTGGTTTGGATTTTCGGCAGAAAGACTCAGAAATACATTGTTTTTGTGGGGTTTTCAGTGCTCTCTGGTTTAAACTGAATCTTAATTACAAAGGCGGGGGTGGGGAGTGGCGGGGGTGGGGAAGCTTTTCTCATGGAATTTATTATTTCTGCTTTGAGCCCTGGCATCAGTCAGAAACCACAAAACTTCATGAGGATTTCAAAAGTTTGTGTGTAATTTCTAAAGTTCAGTATAAAACAACAAAACAACAAAGAACAGGATTCTGGGTAAAGATTAGAGACACATAAACGCTTGCTTGGTTTTGATACAAAAAGCTAACAATATTTTCATAAACTCTATTACTTTCAGAAGAACTGTGCCTTACTTCCAGGACCAATTACACCAAACTGGGAGAAAGGAGATTATTGTTAAAATCATATGTTTCCCAAGAAAAATCTTCAGAAAGTATGTCAGAACAAATGTGGTGGGTTTATCTGGAGTTTTATCTTAGTTTGGTTTAACTTCTAAAGAAATTATGAACCAGGGTAATTTCAACAAACAGGCCACATTTTTGCAAACAGATTCCCCAACTTAGGAACATCTCAGAAACAAGGCATGCAACCTCTTGCATACATGCACTCCCCTGAAACAAAACTGATGGGCTCGCTGCCTCACTGTGAAGATGTGTTTCACACTTTTCCTAAACTTTCTGTTTGCCTGTATTTTTTCCTGGCAAACCATATGCAGTGTAAATTCAAGCACTGCACACAAACTAAAACCACTAAAGCAAGTCTTTTTAGATGACACACCACTTTGTCCCAAATTTTCTTTGAATCTTGTCCTATTTTCTAACACCCAAATTTCTGAAAACCTGTTGGGTTTGTGCTGATGAAAGTTAAAAAAAACAACCAACCAACCAACCAACACCCCCCCTCCCCACCCACCCCACCCCCACCCCCCACCCCCCTGCTACAAGTAAAAAGTGTATAATTTACTTTGGTAAAACAAACACTAGGGGAACCTACAGTGAAGACCTGTGAAAAATTGGTAACATAAGACATAACGGGATGCAAATTGTACCTTAGTGCACATGAAATAGAAGACAGTCTATTTCTTTTGTAGGACCTTCTATGGGGTTCTGCAGTAATAGAAGATATTATAAAGTAGTTATGTAAAGAAATTTTTTTCAATGCTGTATCTTCAAATTCCACTTTTCAGCCATTTTTAAAGGAAATTCTTCAGAAAACAAACAAACAAACAAACAAAACCAAACCAAACAAACAAAAAAAAAAACAACCACAACCAAGGTTGCCTATCCTGGACAGTTCTCTTCTAGATATCAGTTATGCAGGACTTATTAGGTAACTGCCATTTTAAGAACTATTATGAGGCTTCATATTAAAGAGTTTCTATTTGAGAGTGGGGGTGGAAACAGCAGGAGATGATCCATATGGGAGAACTTGTGCATGTCTCTTTTTCTTCACAAACAATTGAAATATGAAAGAACAAGCACAGCAAGGCCACATGAATACTTGAGCAACTGTGTACAACAAACTAAACCTATCTACATATGAAAACTGGCAGTTTCAGACTACTTTCTGAAAAACAGAGCACAATGACGGCCAAAGCAAAGCTCCCAAACTACTTAGACTGATACTGTTTTGTTCCCAACTAGTGGTATGTAGAGATATTTTAGTCCCACCCTCAAGATCTTAAAGGTGATACAGAAAAGGCAAGGGATAAAATAAAGGAAATATTTTCTTCATTTAACAGATGGGGAACTGCAGCAAAATTACATGTTTGTGGGGTTTTGTGGGGTTTTGTGGGGTTTTTTTGGTTTGTTTTTTTTTCAGCATATTCCAATGTAAGGCAAGCTACTGCAGGAGATGAGATGTGCTTTTCCTTTAGAACATGTCATAATGATTTTTTTCTCTCTTTTTATGTTTGTTTGATGACTTCCTCACAGTTGCCAGAAAACAATGCATTTCTATCTGAAATAGCAAAATAAGGTGGGAAATAATTTCGTTATGCGATTTCTGCATTGCTTATAGAGCTAAGACTTCCTAGATACAAACTCCACTGCATAGGCTGGGAAGTGAATACAACCTCATATACAATCATTTCACGCCTCAGTTCTGCTTGATTTTTCATGCTGTTTGAACCCTAATTTAAGTGTGAAGTTCACTTAATTTGAATTTGGACTTTGGGAGTGCTTTTAAAGAATATGTTGGTGTTTCAATTTGTTATTTAATCCTTTCTTCCAAGGGTAATGAAGAAAATCAGGACTGAACTGAGTGACCAGTATAACAAAAGGAGTTTCTTCTACATTGTCTTCATTCTTACTTCATTAAACTGTAATGTTTCCTTGTTTGAACTGTTAGCCCAGTGCGTCTGTTACCACTTTTTTTCCATGCAGAGTATCTGTGGCTGAAATGCCTGATCCCAAGATGTGATTTCAATGAAATGCAGACTTCAGAAATTGCCAGGTTATTTCTGAATGCAACAACAGTATTCTATCAAAAAAACACCTTAATAAAATAATGAATTCCTGAAGTCCACAATTTGTCATTCAAATAATATCGTAATTATTTCTGCAAAGCAAGGGTAAATAAAAGTTACATGCCCATCAGAAATAAGAAATCAAGAGTTTTGGAGTAAATGTAAGTTCTCTCATCATCCCTAATTGTCACTTGCTGTAGACGTCAAACTAACAGAGTAGCAGAATGTAATTTCCTTGTTTGATTCACCATGAAATTAAACTGAACTGACAATTTTTATTTTCACCTGGCAAATTCATCCAACACTATTTAAATCTAACTAATCAAGTACAGTTATCTGCTGCACACACTCATGTCTCCTACCACACCTCTGATTTGCAGTAACCCACATCCACAGCTTCCTCTGACAGCCTAGCATCGGATTACATTCACAGTCTTGCAAGGTGTAAAGGAATGCATGGACATAGTTAGCAAAGCTGCCATCAAATATATAGTCATATAGCTCCTGCTGAAAGGTGGTGGGCAGGCGGAAAAAAATAAGAGTGTTAGGAGTACGGAAAACAAAACAAGTGTAGAGACAAAATCTCTGGGATTATCTTTGAACACATAACAAGTAAACCTAGTGTTCTTTCTGCACAAATAAGTAGTTTATTGTCATTCATACTTCACTAGTAAAAAAAATAGGAAGCAATAGTTAATATCTAAAATGTTCCATATCCCATAGTGTGTCAAACATTACGCTTTACTGGGTGCAGTATAGCTCTAAACACAATGAATTAGAAGCCAGGCTACATATAAGGGTATCTTTGAACTGGGCGAGCTGTAGACCCAACTGTGATAGCTTTGGTTGTAACAACTGAAGTTGTCTATAAAGACTGGGTATAGTCATCCATATATTATATTTTCCCTCAATAAATAAACCAGAATTTGAAGTCAATGAAATAATTCAGTGATCATTTCTGTTCTCTCCCTCCAAAACAGAAGAAGGGGATTGCATATAATATAGAAGGTATTTGACCTGTTGTACTCCCCTGTAAATTAAAGTCTCTCTTCTTTTGACATTGAGAGCAGAGGGTGTGTTGTATGCTATAAACAGTGAGAAGTCTGTGTGTATTTCTCCATAAACTCATAAAATGTGATTATGCTGGGGAGCAACCTGAAGCCTCTGTTTCCTCTTTCCTAGGAAGAGAAGGACAGAAGGCAGACACAGAGCAGTGGAGGGGAAAATATTGCTTCCTCAGCTCCTCTTCACACAACCTTGTTACCAGTGAGAGGAGGGAGTAGAGGGTCACTGGGCTGTGATTTTTTCTTTGCAGTTCCCATGGGGTGAGGCAGCACATTGCAGACTATGTCCTCAGGGCAGGACCTAGCTCAGCCACTTTGTTTTAGCAACTGCCTTCTTGGTAACATTTTTCCAAAGACAAACTCTTTCCTTGTGGAAAAATTCTGCAAAGAAATTAGAGGGAGTGAATTAGAGGCATCAACGGGATTATTTAACTGTTCTCTGTTCCCATTAAAGTAACACCACTATACTGTTTTGCCTCACTTAAAGCGTAGTTTTGCTGTACTTTGTTCCTCCCCACTCAGCAGGTTTCTTCTGTTAGAAACAGCCTGACACCCTCAAGCTTCCCTTCTAATGAGGTAAATCAGTTAAATGTTAAAGAGTCAATGGGTTAATAACATTTGTCAGAGAGTTTACATTAGACCACAGAGAAAAATGACAGCTCTCTTTCAAGGCTGAAGAATTTATTCCCTTGAATCAATTCAGAAGTTACAAATACAATTTCATAACTACACTGCCTGTAATGATGGTGTCATTCCAGATAGATAACTGGGTCCAAAACATATCGTGGAGGTATGCTTTGAGGGGAGATTCCTCCAGGTTTTTAAGAAGTGCATGTTCTCTTTCCCATCCTGCATTCAAGGTCTTGCTAGCTTCACACACTTCCCATTCATTTTTACCTGTTGTCGCTGCAATTTTTTTTCCTCTGGCAAAGAAAACAATTCACCTCAGCCCAACCAGCTAAGAATGTTTTTTTCCTCCAGGGGTGCCAAATCATTTTGTGGATCACCCAGCTCAGACCACAAGAGTCTGTTGTTTCCAACATCTGCTAACTGCAGTGATTTCCTTTCCAAGAACTTTTCCATTGCCTGCTGTCCTTCTCCGTCAGCTTTCTGTGCATCTGTTCCATATCTTTGGGGAATCCAAATCCTCACATGGCAATGCAACAGAAGGAAACTTCTTAAGATTATTTTATTTTAAGCAACTTTTGTGTATTTAACCAATCTCACCAGAATTTTAATTTTATATTCAAGTTATTAAACCAAGTGTAACTACTACCAAGTACTGAAGTTAGCACAGGATGCTGTATAACGGCCATTGTTTTCCAGTAATGTCACTTTTCAGTCATTTTGTTATTACCTCAAAATAATGCACCTCATTTCATCCTAACTAGACCTTCTGTCTTAAAACCACTGTATAAATGTTAAGTTGATAGAGATTGAAAATTGTACTTTTACTCTTTACTTGAAAATCATTATATTTTCTTTTGTTGGAATGACATAGTATGTCTATATTACCACAGGAAATACATACTTTTTTCCTTTATGAACATTTTTTCTGTTGAGTAAATGATTGCAGTGCCTTGGAAAGAGAAAACTTTATGCATCAAATTCATGCCTGGTGGAACTCCTTTGAAGATTATGAAGTTAAACCAGGGATTAATTTGACCCCATACACACACAAAAAACAGTCAGATTGCCAGACAGTTAGACCAGAAATAATATTTTATGATGGAAGCCAAGAAAAGCTAATGAAAAAAAGACAATTGTTTATTTTGGAAAAAAATGTTTTATGCTTTGGTTTGTAGTCTCCTGACACAACAGCATTATTTGTGTCTTCAATGGAATTAAAATTTTGGGAGTTATTAAGAATAGAAGAAGGTTGGATGCAAAAAAATTCTGTGTTTGAAAATAAAATCCACAACAAAAGTGTAACACAGTAACACCTGTGCTACAAGTGGTAGCGACGCTAACTGGACAGTGCAAGAACACAGATACATCTAGTACTAGCCAATGATATTGGACAGAAACCTGTCAGAATTAAAAGCTGCATGTAGGTACAAACCCCTCTAGATCCTGAAATACCACATACTTCAAGCAGCACAAGTGGGCCCCACCATAGCTTAACTCAACACATTAGAAATGACACTAAAAATGCAAGTCTTTAAAGCCCAAACACCCTGCCCTTGCTTACCCAAATGCTTCCAACTAATTCCATGTGGCAACTTTCTAAGTGGGGGTGGCAGACTTGTATGCATGAGTTTCCTCTTACTGGATTCAAATAACCATCAACACACAATCGTATTTTCCAACAATAAAAAATTACTTTCGAATTTAACTTTGCATGGAGTTCATATATAAGATTGCACATTTGTATCCTAAAGAAGGAACAGTTGAGGGGTTTCTTTTCATTTATTTCACCAGTTTTCATGTTGAATGATTATCTGTAGATGTTGTCAACCTTCTACAATTACAAGAATAGAGGTGTCACTGTAACTTACTGGGTCTCAATACTACAAAATCAATTAAGCAGAACAGAAGATCAGAAGCTTGTAATGGGGATGCTAGAATAAATCCCTGATTTACTAAAATTCAGAGTGACAAATTTATTCATGGTCCAATTTCATTCATGGTCCACACAACAATCTTACTTCTAAATTGCAGACATATGGGTCTAATGGATTGACTGGGGGGTGGGTAAGGAACTGGCTGGA
Organism: Falco biarmicus; assembly: GCF_023638135.1. Classification (NCBI taxonomy): domain Eukaryota; kingdom Metazoa; phylum Chordata; class Aves; order Falconiformes; family Falconidae; genus Falco; species Falco biarmicus. The sequence goes on along the minus strand of NC_079311.1, from coordinate 43,669,104 downwards.
TAGCCAAAGAGCTGCAATAAAGGGATCAATGTCCAAGTGGAAACTGAAAATGAGTAGTGTCCCTCAAGGGTCCATAACAGGACCAGTACAGTTTAATATCTTCAGCAATGATATAGCCAATGGGATCGAGTGCATCTTCAGCAAGTTTACAGATAACACCAAGCTGAATGGTGCACTTGATTCGCTAGAGAAAAGGGATGCCATCCAGAGGGACCTGGACAAGCTTGAGAAGTGATCCTCATGAGGTTCATGACAGCAACCTAACACAAAATGGGGGTTGTTTGAGAATAGCCCTGCAGAGACGGACTTGGGGACACTGGTGGGTAAAAAATGGATGCGAGCCAGCAATATGCACTTGCAGCCCAGAAAGAAAATTGAATCCTGAGCTGCATCAAAAGAAGCCTTGCCAGCAAAGGAGGTGATTCTTCCCCCTTACTCTACTTTTGTGACACCCCACCTGAAGTACTGCATCTAGCTCTGGAGTCCTCAGTACAACAAAGACATGGACCTGTTGCAGCAGGTCCAGAGGAAGGCCACAAAAATGATGAGAGGTATGGAACACCATTCCTATGAAGAATGGCTGAGACAGTTGGTGTTGTTCAGTTGGGAGAAGAGAAGGCTCCAAGGACACCTTATTGAAGTCTTTCAATGTATAAAGGGAGCTTATAAGAAAGATGAAGACAGACTTTTTACCAGGGCCTATAGTGACAAGACAAAAGGCAGTGGCAGATTTACATAGGTTGACAGGAAGAGTGTGGTGAGACGCTGGAACAGGTTGCCCAGAGAAGCTGTAGAAGCCTCATGCTTGGAAATGTTCATAGTCAGGTTGGAGAGGGCTTTGAGCAACCTGATCTGGTGAAAGATGTCCCTGCTCACAGCACTGATCTTTAAGGTCTCCTCTGACCCAAACCATTCTATGATTCATGTGACTCAGCATTGTTACATCAGTGATGGCTTATATGGTCCATAATGTTTGAATATTTTGAGAAGAAACAAACAAATGAAAAACCTTTCTTTCCCTGAATTGGAAGGTTACCCAAATGGATATTAGGTTAAAAAAAAGATGGGAAAGCAGGGAAAGGTGGCAGGAAGTTAAAAGTGGAAGAACAGGAGCAAACAACTCCTGAAACCAGTTACATTCCCTAATGGCACTGAGAATGTTAGCAATTAATTTCTCACAAAAAGAAAATAATATCTTTCAAATATCACTATTTTTTTTTTCCTACTTACAGAATATATTCTTTCGGGATAATTTTGGCACTGGAACTAATTTCCAGGTTTTATGTTGTTACAGTACATAGAAGTCTTTAAAAGAAAGTAAAGTGAGAGAATTCTAATTAAAAGGGCAGGAAGCTTTATGGTTACTATTGTTGGCTGATATTGAAATGAAAATATGTATTTGGCACTTTAAGGTAAAGTAAATAACATGGTTTATGTAATCTTTTCTTAGAGATCCGGTAAGATCATGCTGATCCACAACACTTCTTCATGGATAAAAATCCTCAATAAGCCTTGTGTTGAGTCATGTGATTAAAGGAAAAAAAAAAAAACACAACCCACAACATATTGATTGCATTTTTTCTGTCAGGACCACAATAGTGACAGACATAGATCTTAAGTGCAAGGTGCAGACTGCACCAAACCTGGGATGCAGACTTCTTGCAATTAACCAAACAATTTTTCACTCTGCCTGAATGCCTCAGTAGCAATACCACTAAACTAGCAGACCTTGAACTGTAATTCCAAGATACAGAAAAATGTTTCTCTCCTTCCACAGGTTAATGCTGTTCCTTCTTGGTTTGTTGGTTTGGGTTTTTTTTTTTTGTTGTTGTTGTTTTGGGTTTTTTTTGTTGTTGTTGTTGTTGTTTTGGGGGCGGGGGGAATAGGAAGGATAGAGAAGTTAGTTTAGTGTTTTTTGGTTTTTGGTTTTTTTTTTTTTTTTAATGTGGATCCATTCTATTAGCCATTGTACTATGTGGCCTCAAAGCCTGTTAGTCCAACACACAGAAAAACAGATTTGGAGGGGAACTTTTAAAACTGCCTTAGCCTCTCAAGACGGTTTTAAATTTATCATAAAAATACAGTCTCTATTTTCAGTTTTACTGCAGAAACTTTTATTTAGAGAGTAAGGATTGAAGTATTTACAAACAATTCAAAGCGAAAGACATAGTGCCTTCTTGGACTCAAAATCACATATACCTGTCTAAACTTTTGATCACTATTCACTGCAGTACTGAAAAGAAGAGTATGTATATGTTGTTATAATGCCTTGCCCCAATATTACTTTTTTTTTCAATCATATGTCGGAAGTGTGGTGCCTGATTCAGGGTCTTAAGCACACTTCCATTGGATAAAAGGATTGTCCAAACAATAGTCAACTGACAGTACTTCTTTAATCATCAAAAATTAATATGCTAGCTATGTTGATAAAACAGAATGCCTGGCATGATGTATAACATGAAGTAGGATGTCTTTAAATATTTCCACCCTTAAACACTGGAATTTTCCATTATTTGTGCATAATTTGATAGCTGTAACTAAACAAAAATGTGAATTCAAATTAGAAGTGAATTAGGAAAAACTGACTTCAAAACCAAACCCAGCATTTAATATTAATGAGTACACAAGTGTATTTTAAAATGTATGTTCTCTTTATATATTCCAGCATCCTGAGTATTTTGAATTATGTCTTCCCCCTTGTGGTTTTGGTAGGTCCTTATTTTTATCAGAGTGTAAGAAAGTGAAGGACCTTATAAACCTTTGCATCACAAGAGGGGGGAAGGGAGGAGAAATAGATTGGCTGACCATCACATCCACAGGAGGCTGATGGGTTTTATTCTTGGGTGGGGTAACTGCTACACTGCAGGATGGGCACTAAAATGAAGTTTAGTATCCTAAAACACACAGAGACATATATCATACTATGTTCCACTCAGTAAGTGTTATAGCAGACAAACACATTACAGCAATCTTTGTGAAAATGGGCTCAAGAATAGACACCCATACAAAATGACAATTGAATTACCAGAATGATCAGAAAGCTTATTTCATTGAATAAAATCCACCCATTATAGCCTTCTCAAAACCTGGAAGAGTTGTTCTGGTGGTGTCCCTGGAACCATTGCAGGGACTGAGACTATTTTAAAAACACGTTTGGGATAACAGTCTTCAAAAAAGGCAGTGCTAAGAAACTTTTTCTAAGGTGTGTTTTGCTAACAGAGTGCACAAAATTAACTGAAGAGTTAACAATCATGTAATTTGATCCCTGAGTTTTTTCCTCAGCGTACCTTCTCTGATTAGACCAAAAGTAACAGCAAAACTTCAGCTGAAAGCAAGTGCCATAGGATACCTGTTTCCAGTTACTCCTCAGCAGGACACTACAACAGTCACCAAAATGATTCCACTGTTCAAAGCACGGATTGTCAACTCTCCTTGAGGTCTGTCTATGTTATCAAATATGCACATTTCAGATGGAACTTCACACTCAGTAAAAAGATGTTAGATTGCTGTTAGCTCTTCAGACTGCTCCTGACGATGTGTTAGGATGTCTGTCTATGTGTCTGTCTATGTTTTCTGAATATACTCAATGACTATGAGCTAATAATTGTGTGACAGTAAGAAGAGTCCTGGGAAAATTAATTCTCTGTGTTCAGCATGGTCTTGTTACCTTAGTGTCATCAAAACTCTGAACTGTTGGTGTCAGCCCCTCATTTGCAGTTTTAATATTGCTTAAGGATAATGGAAAGCCTTACACAAACTTGTAAATGATTAACAAGACAAAAGACTTTTAAATGGGCATTTTATGTGAGCTAAGTGTGTGGTGAAGCCTTCAATAATTGTTCCTATTTCATGGGGACTTGGCTTTTCATGAATTCATCTCAGTGTCATCTTTCATACATATTACAGTGTTGGTTCATTAAAATTCTCAACGCAGCAGTGAACCTGGTCAGACTGAAACAGGGCTGACAAACCTCATGTCTGCCACAAAGATAACCAGACTTTATGAAGGTGAAATTAGTTTTCAGGATCTGTACTGTTCACTTGATTGATTCCGTCTTAGAAGTCATATGACTTTATGTTTCCTGCTTGGGCTGCCACTGTCATGCAAACATGACCTGATAACACATTGTCAGGAGCAGTCCGAAGAGCTAACAGCAATCTAACATCTTTTTACTGAGTGTGAAGTTCCATCTGAAATGTGCATATTTGATAAGCAGTTCACTTCTTCTATCTGTCCTTTTCATTTTCAGAAAGTTAATCTTTTCTGCTCCACTGAATCCTGTGTCAAAACGAGCTGGCTTGGAAATGCAGCAGGTGGCCCCATATGACAGTATGTGGGCCAGCTGAGACCCTGGGGACAGACAGGTTTCTCCACCATCCCTTGACAGTGATGGTGATGGGAGCAGCAGTACATTTTGCCACTCAGTCCCTTTCAAGGAGACAGACTTTCAGTATCAGGATAAAAATCCTATTGAACTCATTTTTATTACTGTTTGGTCCTTAGGTTTGGGCTCAGGTACAAGCTATAAATCATTTTTCCTCTTGAAGAGATATTGTTAGCAGGCATGCCATGCTATGTATGAAATCTACTTTTCCCATATAACCTTTGTACATAATCTCAGTACATTCCAGAACAATTTCAGGCAATGAAAAGTTTCATGGATAATCACAGCAGTACTTCGTTACACCTCTAGCCCTCAGCAGTTCACCATCTGAGCGTCTGTCCCCACACTGTCAGGGATGAACTTATCTTTCATACCACACCCATCAAATCTGTACAACTACATTAGCTGCCTCTGCTATTTTTATGAAATACATATGAAAAAACAAGAAGATATCATACCAGTTCCTACACTCATATACCCAAATGTCAAACCACAGCACTTTATGGGAGCTACAATTTACTGCTCATTCACGGATTTCTCCAGCATAACTTACTCTTGAATTTAAGGCAGCAATAGTTTACTTCTCATGTGAGAAAAAAAGGTCTCCACAAAGCATCTCAGGAAGTATACCTGGTATCTCACAATCCTCCATGCAGCACTGTAAAGAGCCAGATGTTATCTCCTAGCCCTGGAGATAGTCTGGTAGAAGAAACCCATTCCTGGGTTAGCTTTAACACAGCTCAGCAGCTCTGGCCCTATTCGTCTTCCTGAAGGATTGGGAAACTTGATTGCTGCAGCTATTTGACACCAACTGTGTATTGGTTGCCTGGATTTGCAGCTATTCAAAACAATTTGAAAATGTTTTTGTTTGCATTTTCTAAACATTTGGTAGGATTTAAAAAAAAAAATAAATAAAAGGAAGGATGAAATATCAGTATTTTATTTACAGTCCAAAGAGCTGACATCACAGCTTAAGCAGATCTGCTGACCTTGGTGGGAAGACTAGATAATACTACATAATGCCACACACCATGGAAATTATTACAATTGTACTGTTTACATTTTATTAATAATGTTCCAAAAGTTAGCCCTGAGCACTGTTAAACTTTTTACTCCTTTAAACAGCAAAGTTCTCTCAAAACATGTTTTGGCAGACAGTAACACAGGAAGGATCGAAGTTTCCTTGTTTTAGCTGTTGTCCTCACATCTGTTTCTTGCGACAGTGAAATTTTACTGGAGCAAGTGATGGAGTTTTCTGCCTTGTGAACTATGTGCTTCCAAACAGGAAATGCTCAGCACTCACAATTTTCCTCCCAAACATCTGATGTCAGCATTCTATCTCCTTCAAGAGTCTGATGCAAACCATGAAATTAAACAAATGGAATGTTCCTCCACCTTGACCTTCAAAGAAGTCAGCAATCTATGCAGAGGCTGAAGAACGTAACCATATGCCTTACGCACTGTACAAAATCCTCTCTTACACATTCACAGATCTGCTAAACATTATTAAATGAGCACTAGCTGTGCTGTGCTGTGCTGAGTCCTGCTGAGTTGTAACAGGAAGCAAGAGCTACCTTTCCAAGTATTTGAAGGGGTGGGAAATGGAAGAATGAAACAATGGTACTTTATTTCCAGTCTAGTCTGTAGCAGTGACTTAACAGTGAAACCAGTGAACTCATTTAAAATTATTTCAAAGCTACCCTGAAGGAAAAGAAAAAAAAAACCAAAAAAACACCCCCCCAACAACAGCAAAAAAAATTAGCTAGGTGGAAAAGCAAAGCTAAAAAGTAAAAAACAGCTTTTCAGCAGCAGAGCCACCTCCCCGTTAATGGGAGGGCCTGAAAGAGCCACACTCCTGTCCCCTCAAACTCCCTTTGAAATGGCCATTTATACTAAAATGGTCTACATCCAGCTAGATTAATCAGGCCTTTTTTTTACTCTTTAATCATAGAGATTATTATTGACACACTACTGTATTTTCCACATCAATTTGCAGAAATACAACATAAAAAAGCACACTTGACCACAGCTTTTCTGAGATGTTTAAATTTAGGTTGTCCATAAGATAGCAAAGTCCAACAGGAATTGAAATTCAGCTCTTCCAAATTAAAGAAAAAAAAATTATGTGAGGAGAAGGTGAATACTCCTAAAATCAAATTTCTAGCCACATTTCAAAGCAGTAACTGCTAGAAGGCCACTTTATGTATAGGCAATCAACAGGTAAAAAACAGGCTAGACAATAAAACACTCAGTGAACCCAGTGCTCAGAGATGTTCAAACTCCTCTGAATCAGTTGCGCTATTCTAAACAGAACAACAGCAATGCGGTGCTCAGGAGATGAAGGAATCAGAGTTCAGCCATTTCATCTGATTAACCTCCTTACACGATAGTCAGGTCCTCATGGTTCTGATAACTCCAATTCTACCACTGCGAATTATTATTATTTCACTTGTGATAAGATTTTAAATTCAAATTAGTTTTTAGAGACCTTTAACACATTTGCACTGTACATTGACTCATATCAGAACTTTAGGTTTTCAACAGATGCACACTGTCAAAATGATACCTGTATGGTACAGGAACTCAGGAGGTCCTCTAAGTCAAGCATGACAAAGCAAAACCTCTTTTATACCTAAACATACTTCACCTTGCCTCAACTTGCTCATAGATTATAAATTCTTTCTGTACTGGGTTTTTAGGTGCTATTTCTGCTTAGGATTTTGGAGATTGTGAGACACAGGCTTTTAAAAGACACTGCTAGTTTTCAGTGTCTACAGCACTCACCTGGCATGTCACAATTTTCCAATACCCACTAAAGTTCTTTATACAATCTCTACAAAGTTTGAATTCATTAGTGAATAACTGTAAAACAGAAATACATATCACTAGCATAAGTACTTCTGGACTAAATAGCTGGTCCTCCAGTGGTATTTACATAGTTGATAAATCTTCATCTCAATTAATATAAGCATTATTAGGCTTTAAGAAATCAATGTTGGAAATACACTAACTATATTTATTATGGTCTCATTAATATCTAGTTATTTGGATTACTTCTCCTGTGAATATGAGTTTCTCTCTTTGTTTGAATGCTTGGATTTTACTCTTCCTGGAGATACAAACTCTGCCTTAATGGCACAAGTGTCACCTAAAGGTCACAGATATCCAGGGAGTGCTGTCCTAGATCTCCGTTCTTTCAAGTACTCAGCAGTTTGGCTGTGCTTGAACATGACACTTAGGTGTGGGCATAACATTAAACACCTGAGTAGGTCCATTGTATCTAAGCAATGTGCTAAATCAGAAAAGAATGCTTAGTACCTAGATTTCATTCCCAGTTGGGTAAACCTATGCCTTATTTGGTTTGATGGTTTATTTTTCCAATGACACTGTCTTATTACAGCACTTACGTATTTTCCAGGCTGATCACAACGCATTTCCCAAGAACTGCCTCATAAGAGTGCTGCTGATTTTGAAATTAACCCTTGCAGCCTGACCAGAAATGTACCTTACTTATTTCTACATCCAAAGTATTTCTCTAGTCCCACCTACCCCTTCCTTCACCTCGAAATGTACATACTTTTTCTCCCCATATGCTCTTCAGCTTGTGTTTTTCTGATAAGTCACTAGATGACTAGATGTCAAACTGCTATTATTGTGTTTTCCTGAGAACAATATTACAGTCTTCCTAGTTTAGGAATTACTTTTCACAAGGGCTCAGTGAAACCCATGTAGGACACACTAAGCAAGAAAGCAAGAGGTTTGTTTTGTTGAGTTACCTTTCTCACAGTGTTCACAATAATCATGTCCTGGCTTCAACTTCACCAGCAAAGGTTCTCAAGCTATTTTGGCAACACGTGCATCAAGGACTACAAGAATTGTGGCGAAGATGTCCAATTCATTTAGGATGCAAAGCCACTAAAAGAAGTGTTCCTTATCCTGTGAACTTTGTAATGTTCTAGGAGATTTCACTAACAGCTTCACTTTGTAACCAGCTGCAACAGTGACACCATGCAATCAATACATTAAGCACGTTTTATTACCAGTTTTATTTACCACCTAAAAAAGATACCAGAATTGCATATGACAATTATGTATTCATTAGAAGTTATGTAATGCCACAGCCTCATATATTTCTCTCTTTTCTCTCTTTCTCCCACTATATATTTAAACATATACACAGTACAGAAATACACTAATGTGTGTTGCACACAACCATATGTGTGCACACAAAAAACATACCTGCAAAAAGAAAGGTCCAATGAAAAAGGCTGCATCCATCAGTGGTTTTATTTGCTGTGTTTTCATGACTGTCTTACTTGGGAGAGAGATTCAAATAAATGCAAACCCTCAGAAACAACACAGTAACAACATTACCTTGAGTCAAACATTGTGAAATTAGAGCTACACAAGCTTATCCAGACGTTTCTGCCAACATATTTCAGTATTGACTTATTGACCTATCAATGTGCCTTCAGCATTTTCCTGTAAAACATTGGACTATGCAAACTACCCATCCTGGATGGCAATGGCCTGCAAGGGCTTTGTCATTTATGTAATGAAGACTGCAAAAGCTATCTTTTGATTCCTCACACAGGACATGATATGTGTAGATGTATGTAAACTGTGTAGAAACAATAGAACACTCTTCTTGTTGGATGCAAATCTGCTAAGACAGAACCAGGAGAGAGGACAAAGTGAAAGAGGAACAGAGATTTTTATTTTCATGTCAACCAGCTGCAATGTGATTGTATTTGGAGACAGCAAATGACAGGTGCAGACTTTTCACTGACTGTTGTAGTTAGTCTGATTTCAACATGAATTCACTGTAACTGCTGATTTTGTAACGCTCTGCCACGGGTATGTGTATGAGTGCTTGGCAATACACAAATAAGTTAGAAAGGGAAATACCTTCAAACTGTTGTTCAATTAACTTGATAACCCCTCAGATACAGCAATGAGTATAGCTAATTGTTGCAATAAAATGTGTGAAATTAATTTCTGTGAACTATGAATATGAAGATTATGGGCTTTATCCACCTAGGTAACTTCAGGGGCACAATAAACTCATGCTTCTTCTTTTATTCTCACTCAATGTCTTCAACAACTGAACCAAAAGCTCTTGCTAGTAAGAGGTGGTGTGGCCTGCTTTCCAGACATAGCCTTAGCACTTCCTATGAATTCATGGGTCTTCTGCAGGGGAAACAGCCATTGTATTGATCTCCAAGGAGGCTGAACAAGGATAAGCACCAAGCAGCTATGTCCTGGTTTCAGCTGGGGTAAATTTAATTTTCTTCTTAGTAGCTGGTGCCACGCTGTGTTTTGGATTTTGTGTGAGAGCAATGTTGATAACACACAGATGTTTTTGAGTTGTTGCTAAGTGATGTTTACACTAAGTCAAGGACTTTTCAGCTTCTCAGGCCTTGCTAGCAAGAGGGCTGGAGGGGCACAGGACATTGGAAGGGTGTGGAGCCAGGACAGCTGACCAGAACTAGCCAAAGGGATATTCCATACGATATGATGTCATGCTCAGCTGGGGGAAGAAAGGGGAGGGGGCATTTGGTATTACAACATTTGCCTTCCCAAGTAACCATTACATGTGGTGAAGCCCAGCTTTCCTGGAGATGTTTGAGCACCTGCCTGCCAGTGGGAAGTGGTGAATGAGTTTCTTGTTTTGCTTTGCTTGTGTGTGTGGCTTTTGCTTTACCTATTAAACTGTCTTTATCTCAACCCACACATTTTCTCACTTTGACTCTTTCAGTCCTCTCTCCCATCCTACTGTGGGGGAAGTGCGCAAGTGCCTTCGTGGTGCTTGACTGGTGGCCGAAGTTAAACCATAACAGTCCTTTTTGGCACCCAGTGTGGCCAAGCTCAAACCCTATCACTGTGTCAGTCTCCAACAAGATTTTCTCTTACACAAGTAGGTTTGGTCAACAAGCAATTGATTCAGTGCAGCAAATGCAAACTGTGAGAGAGGGAGGAGAAATAGGGTGTTTTCCTACCTTTTCTTAATAAGGCACCCAGAGTTGTGTGACAGCCTAATAAGCTACCTGGCTATAGCTAACTTAACCCCTTGGGCACTTTGTTCTCAGAAAGCCCACAACTACATGTTTTTGAACCAGCTGCTGGTGGCTGTAACTTGGCTGGAGGCCTGCCCTTGCTCCAGCCACCTGACTAGCCAAACCCAGTTATATTCCACAGCTGCGGCAGATTTGTTATGCTAGATGCATACTGGCTGCCCAGGGGCATTCAAGGGATTAATGAGCAGTTTTGTAGCCAGCCCAACCCAAGAATCCCATGAATAATCAATGGTACTTGAGGCTCTCCAGGTAATTGAATTGCAAACCTAGTAATAACTAGAGATGTATCAGCAGCAGAATTATGCTTACGCCTACCTCTAAATGTACAGGCTAATGAAAAAAAAGCCACTGATTGTGACGATTATTTATCTAATTCTATACCTATATTAAAAAGGAGTCTCTATAAATTTGTGAATCTGATAAATGTTCATCTTCCCTGAGTCACCCTCTAAGAGTGCCTAAACTGCGATTCTGGTACACCCACTGGCAAGATTAAGAAAGAGCTTGAACACACTAAGATTATTTGTATTTCTTAAAGGTGGAAGGGAAACTGAACACTAGAAAACAGATCTTGTCCAGTTAGACATAGGTAAGCAGGTAAAAAATATTACATGACTAAATGTTTCTGTGTAAGATCATTTCTATTTTTTTTACGGTAAGTTCTCTTGTGGACAGAGAAAAGCAGCACCAAGTGCAGTCAGACTTTCTGTCTTTTTAAATTATTAGAGCACAGGTGAATGTTACAGGTTGATGACTAGGATGAAGAGGGATTTTCTAATGTATAATTAAAATCAGTATTGAGAATCAATGTTGGGTTTTTTTCTGCTATGAGCAATAATATCAAGAGATCAAATGATTAAATGAAAATAGCAGTTTGATATCACAAACAGAAACAAACAGGAAGGAAGAAGAACATACATCACAATATTAACATAAATTAATATTACATATTAATGTATATTTAACTACTGCAGTAGCAAATGTGTCTTACCCAAAGGTCAGAGAATTTTTAAGGGTGGGACACCATCTCTGGAAGTGGACAAAGCTAAGATTTACCACAGAGCTTGCTGCATTTCTCTCAATTGCCAGTGCAGTTGTCATATGGTGACTGTTTTGATTATTTCCAGAAGAAACAACTGGCATTACTTTTTAATCATTAAGAAGGGATGCCTTCCAAACCCATATCACCCATGTTTTGTTGCCATCTCTCTGCCACAGGATTCTCCCTTTGATCAGGTAAAGCAACAGTCACAGACAGCTTAACCAAGCATTTGCCACACTGAAGGGGACAGAACCACACCAGAGCACAGCAGGCATAAGGAAGTGAAGGGGCATCCATTTTTCTGGTGGATCTGTCACCAACAACATTTCTATGACATCAGAAAACTCTGCTTTATAAAATTTCTGTTGTCCTTCAGAATACTCCTGATCACTCAAGCATGCTAATTGCTGCTTCAACTGTTAGTAAGGGTATACCACAGCTGAAGAGATGGATATCTCAGAGGAGGTGGGGGAGCAGAATAAGAACGATAATTGTCTTTAACCATTATTCAAGTCAATTACTAGTTGTGCTTACAAGGCAAAATTAACAACCTCATTGGAGAATTCACCTTGGCAGACATCCACA